>NW_013952824.1:452443-454664 GCF_001266775.1 Austrofundulus limnaeus
TCCATTGACTGCCTTTATAATTTATTAAACATTAATATTTCAAAAACTATAAGTTTTACAGGCACCAAAAGGCATAGCCATCATTTGGCACAGGGGCTTTACAGATAAAAAATTACAATGGCAGCTCTAGGACAAAGTATGCAGGAGGAGAAGCATGGCAAAGTTGAGATGACTTGGATGGGAAATGAATCACAATAATGTGCATTGCATTGGCAATGCACACTGATTACCGTAGTCATTTTCAACCAGCAGGAATTTCCTTTTTCTGTTATGTAAAATCAAACTTCTGAGGATAATAAAAGCTGAATTAGCCAAGGACAGATGAATTAAAAATAAATGAAAGAGCTCACTTTGTATTACATTATATTATCACAATTAGTCTAGTTTAAGTTAAATTATAATGCATGTATTTAAAGAGACTTGTTAGGTTTGTTGCTTAACAATCCATTGATGTACCAAAGTCAATYTAAGTGTACAATTGTGGATTATAAACAATTATTCAAATAAAATATTTGGACTAAAACCACTTCAACAAAGATGATTTAGAAACATTATTATATACTGTATGTAACAATCAGTACGATGACTAATAGAAAATCAAAACTGTCGACCTTTCAATAAGATTTGACTTTTTTTAAGRGGTCACAGGATATAAAAGGTGCCCCGCCTGCACGTCACTTGTTCCTGAGCTCTGGTCATGTTACTGCAGAAAGAATGAGCCTCCTCCAGCTAAAACAAGGCCCCTACAGAGAAACTGCAGCCCAGTTGGGCTCCTGTGGTCATGTGGCCCCATAGAGTCATGTGCTTCTCCTCAAAGAAGATTTACGAGCTGTTCAGGACAAGCAGCATTCATGAAAACTACTGCTGAGTCTGAGTTAAAGTAACTAACATTTGATACAATCACACTACAGAGTGGCTTAAATTAAGGACTAGAAATTTGAGAATTAAAATAAAAACTTATCATGTTTAATCATCTATGAACGTAGTTCTTTGACTTGTATTATATCATTTACATTTCTTTATTTTGTGGTTTAAAAAACAGTCAAATTCTGCAACAAGAACTAAAGTTGTCTATTAATTCATTAAGATTGGGTTTTCATGCTTTAATGTGAACAAGACTTTAAATGTAGAAAAGTTTACACTCTGTCCCTCCTCTGGACATGTCCAAACCATCTCAGTCTGGTCTCTCTAATTTTATCTCCRAGTCCTTTAACCTGTGCTGGAGCTCTGATGATCTCATTCCTAATCTTCTCCATCCTTGTCACTCCCAAGTYGAACCTCAACATCTTCAGCTCTGACACTTTCAGTTCTGTCTCTTTTTTTCAATGCTGCRGTCTCCAAACCATACAGAATAGCKAGTTTCACTGTTCTCCTAAACCTTTCCTGCTTCCCTTTATTCATAAACCACTCCTGGATCATTTCTCCATCCTGTCTGGACTCTTTCACCACACTCACTGTTTTCCTGGACAGTGGACCTGAAGTCCTTGAAGTCCTGCACCTTTGTGACCTCTGCTCCTTTTGCCTCACTACTCCATCTGCATCCCTCTCACTCACACACAGGTACTCAGTCTTACTCTTAAAAAGCAGAGTAACTCAAATATAAACACTAAAAAATAAAACTCTTTTTTTTTTTCAAACCAGTTCCGCTGCTTGTAACAAAGTGAATAAAGAACCGATTTAAAAGTGGATCTTTGTTTTGTTAATGTCTGCTATGTGTCGACTCAACACTGGATCATCCTTTGAGTTTAGGATGCTTTTAATGATTCATAGGTCAGAGTTAAATAAACAGGAAGAATCCTCTGAAAATAATCAAGTACTAGATATAATGCATGGAAATTTAACCAAAGTCCAAAAAAAATTTATGCATATCTTCAGAAAGCCTAAACAAACATCAATCAAGACTTTTTCCACAGCACTGAATTTAGACGGTAACCACCTAATTTTTTTTTAAATAACAGGTGAAACAGACAGGTTGAGCAGCCATATAATTAAGTCAACCAGAGCAGGTCTTTCAAAAATTCTTTAAAAGGAGACATATCAGGCTTGTAAATCCTTCTTTTTGACATTCCAAATGTTTTCTAGCAGCGCAGAAACATTTTATTTACAAATGAATTAAAAGCTGTCAACAACAGAAGCCTTGTCCAGCCGGTCTTACATGTTGGAGCCAGAGTCTGACACAGAACCAGAAGACAATGAAGACGACCAGATTGTAGTTGTAAAG
>NW_013952824.1:455113-457389 GCF_001266775.1 Austrofundulus limnaeus
CAAGAAAATAGATCAGCTTAAAAATGATCAAAAAACCTCAGTCCAGTCTGTAAACTGTTTTTATATTTTTGTCACATAGCTGAAAAATTTTTGGGTTCCGCGGGCCGGAAAAACCCGACACATTACGCATAATAAAATCAAATAAAAAAGGCTGAAGAGAGGGAGAAAAATCAGATGCAAATGGTGGCTCACTGTACGGTAAGAATAATTATTTTTTCTGTGTGTGGCCTTCTGGCTGATGCTGAGTTGTGGCCGTAGCGCAGCAGGCTCAAGCTTTGGGTAGATTATTGCACCAGGCGCACGCACCCCCGCCAGCTGGGAAAATGTCATACGTATATGTCAACCCCTTTGGACGTTTACCTGTCTAATGAGCCTCAAAAATCTATATTTTTTGCAAAAAATCTGTAGGCTACCACTCGTACCTGCTCATGGGGATAGGGGTCTGTCTGTGGAGATGACAGTGCCTGCTGTAACGCAGGAGCAAAGGAGAGAGGAAAAGTGGATAACTTGATGCTCATTGTTTTTTTGTTTTGTTTTGTTTTTTAACGTCCGTTCAACACCGTGTTCAACTAAACAGACAACAACTAACCAGGCTTCAATATCACATTCAGGAGATGTCTGTAAATTTCAGGAAAATCTCAGCTTTGATTATCCCGTGCGAATGCGCCACAGCAAACAATGACACCCACTATTTATTTAGACAGTTTTCTCACTCATTCTCCGTTTAATTTATAATTTTCCTGCACCTAAAAATCATTTCTGATCCCACAGAGAGGACAATCTGAGGAGAATCTCACACGCTGGACACATTTACATCTATTTTACATATTTAATGGAGGCGTGTCAGGGAAGGTGTCTCACGTGCGCCCAGTTCCACGTTCATTGGGATGTATAAAGGAAAGCTGCGCAGGAACATGAGTGCGCATGGATTTATACATCTGAATATTTTGGTGTGGCGCACTTTTCTAAATGTGTCCGTACGTCAACTTTTAGTGTGAAAGCTGCGCACTCCTTTATGCATGAGGCCCCAGACCTTATTTGCCAGTTCCATCCCAATCAATTTGACGTAATTGTTCAGAAAACATCACAGAAAACAGAGAAAACTGAACTGGTTGAAAAGTATGACCCAAAARCACTATAAGGATATCTTTGCAGCACTAGGAGAAACTAAATAAAACTTTACTGCACTCCTAGAAACTCCAAGTAAACCACAAAACACATTTATTGGCTAAAAAAGTGGATTTTGCATGATATGTTCCCTGTAAGTTCAATTGCCATGAACCCAACTAACCATAAAGTCACTTAAAATTNGGAGAAACTAAATAAAACTTTACTGCACTCCTAGAAACTCCAAGTAAACCACAAAACACATTTATTGGCTAAAAAAGTGGATTTTGCATGATATGTCCCCTGTACGTTCAATTGCCATGAACCCAACTAACCATAAAGTCACTTAAAATTTGATAATTCAACTAATTTATATATATATGAAGACATTCAGTTTGTTGAAAACATGGAAACTATGTGACCTCATTAGTTTATTTTCTAAAATTTAAGTCACTTCAATTTTGTGTGACCAAACAGTTCAGGGTTGATGTGGTCACAGGAGGTCAAAGATCACACTCAAGATACAAGATCAAAGTGCAAACAGGACTGAAAACACAAGCTGAGTTTGTAAAAAAAATCTTTCAATGAAAGTGTCGGTGACAAAAGCCCCTCATTAGAGACTTCTCACAAATTTTCTWATTTATTTTAGAGCTGTTTTTCCTTTTATTTTCCTTTACTTGTAAGGCTCTGTGTACTGATTCCACAACGGTTTAGTTTTTTTTTTAATCGGACCACCCACTAAGGATTTAGAGGTCATCAAAGCTTAAAAATTCGGAAGCAAGTGCAGCATTACTTCCKTAACACCATAAAGACTGTTGCGGAGCCCCATGCTCATAGAGCGCGTCACGATTTTGCAACAATTTTTCAAACCAAAGCAGAAATGATATAGGGGGTCTACTGTAAGTAGGCCTGTCATGATAACAAATTTTGCTGGGCAATGAATTGTCTCAAAAATTGTTGCAATAAGCGATAATATTGCCTGGTGACCATTTTACAACTAATAATTATACAGTAAAAGCGTAATATGTAAGTGTAATAAATCAATAAACTTTCATTTTTAAAAGAATGTTTAACAAAGTGGACTCTCAGTCTCTAACAAAAAATGCACTTGAATAAAAAAAACAAAGAACAACAAAATGTAAATTAAACACTGCACACACAACTAAGAC
>NW_013952824.1:461184-463383 GCF_001266775.1 Austrofundulus limnaeus
TAATAATAACATGCTTTTATTTTACTAGCTTCATGACTGAACGTCCGGTCCGGGTCACGTTATTTCTCGCACGTCTGTCGTAAGGTGCTGATCAGCTGACTTGTACAAAAAATGCGTTTCCGGTGACTTTGTATGAACTGTGATTTGCAGATTTATTCCATTTGTGTAAACCTGAAACCTTGCTGACAATTGCTAATGACCAGTACCTCTTTTTTTTATTTTTTATTTTTTTAGAATACAAGAAACATTTTTAAAGTATTTTCTCAGATGAGAATAAAGTGGCTTTATTCTGTCAGGCAAAAGCAACAGAAGCAGAGCAATTTARAATCTTAAAGGTACACACAGACACTTCGTTTGGTTAAAAATTTGTCCTTAAATTGTGTAAATAAACGACGATATACATTGGGTATGATAATTATCGTACAACAGACAAATAAGAAGTAACAGATTTTTATTATTATTGTGGAATCGATCGGTGATTGATTTTTTTGGTCTAAATTTGAAGCAGCTTCCTAAAGGAAAACAACGCAAGTTAGCAGGTAGCGCGAGGTAGGAAGACAAACGCGGCTAACATAAACACAATGCGTTGATGTCAAGAAGGCGTCAATAAGTAGAACATTTACGAACATGAGTATACGTTTAGTCGATTCTTACGATGCCAATTTAGACTAGAATATCACCACGTGGGTCGAGCCACTGGTGTACAGATGCGTTTGTTTCAGAACCTGGATGTGTTTGAGCGGGCGGGGTTTAAATTGCTTTGTGTTGACATTGGTGTGGCATGGTCTAAACTCTTAAGCAGACGGCCTGTTTGGGTGTAAAAAACGAACGATACATGACCTAAGTCTTTACATTTAATACGTAAAGMGTTTTTATTTGTGTTTTTAACGACTTACCGTGTAAATGTTTAGCATTACGACGACATTTAATGTGAATTAATGCTCAAAATATATGTAAAAAAGAAACTTATCGACCACATGTATGTCTTTCCARAAATTATTTTTACGTTCGCTGATCAGTAAATGTTTTTTACTTGTTAAGTTAATAGAGATACAGATAAAAGATATCCGAGTATTAGAAATGTTTCCTTCATAAGTAGCATCCAAATGCAGATCAAGTTTTTGTAGAAAACTTGAAAGATCAAAATTGTTTCAAAAATAAATTTTCGTCTACTTCCTGTAACTAAAATGTATTTTCTGGCCATATTTAAAGTACTATTATGAAACCATGTTAATTAATACAGGGCAATCTTTTCTATTTTACTATGAAACAGAGAGGAGCATCGTCTGAGGGTGCCGGTCATGGGTTTGACCAAACAGTACCTTCGATATGCTGCCAGTGCTGTGTTTGGAGTCATTGGCAGCCAGAAGGCCAACATCACATATGTGACGCTTCGAGGAGGGGAGAGGGGCCGCTACGTGGCTGTGGCTGCGTGTGAACATGTCTTCATCTGGGATGTTCGAAAAGGAGAGAAGGTGAGTCTTTAGAGAGGGTTTAGACGGAGAGTCCAGGTATGTACTGAAATTGTCTGAAAGCAATTCGATGACTTCCCTCCGTCTCTGCGTCTCTGCGTGTTGTCCTGTCCAGGTCCAGATCCTGCAGGGACAGAAGCATGAGGTGAGCTTCCTGTGTCCATCTCCTGATGGAGTGCACATCGCCGTGGGCTATGAGGACGGAGCGGTGAGAATCTTCAGCCTGCTGAATGGTGAAAGCAACGTCTCTTTCAATGGTCACAAGTCCGGCGTTAGTGTTATGAACTACGACGCTCTCGGGGCTCGACTTGTCACTGGTTCCAAGGTAACGTTGTCAACCTGTTCACAACTTTTGGGTTAAATAACGAGAAAAAAAAGCAGCTTTGGAGATTAAACTAGAGCACTGTTTCCCAAAGTTGGGGTCGGGACCCAAAATGGGGTCCAGAAACATCAGGGTGGGGTCCTGAAAAGATTTTCTGAATTAATTACATTTTTGCCTTAGTTGTTACAAAGGAGTGAGGCTAGTGTATTTAAAATGGATACATGTAGTATAAAAATATTGTTACTATGCCCATGTTTAGTTGACCTGATACAAATGTTTACCAGTGGTGGACAAAGTACTCAACTCTAGTACTTAAGTAAAAGTATTGATACTCATGGTCAAATCTACTCCACTACAAGTAAAAGTTACTCAGTCAAAAATCTACTCAAGTAAAAGTACTGAAGT
>NW_013952824.1:464036-465206 GCF_001266775.1 Austrofundulus limnaeus
CCAGTAATATTTGGGGTCACAAGTTTTTGCCATGAATATTTTGTGGGTCAGAAGATAAAAAGGTTGGGAACCACTGAACTAGAGCATGTGTTTGAGTTTAACTTAAATAAAGATGTTACAGCTATAAAACAACAACAACATCTTGGCGTTTAAGACCCTTCCACGTTCCTTTATTGTCCATCTTGTTCATGAATGTTTTTGTTTCAGGACACAGATGTGATTGTGTGGGACGTCATTAACGAGTGTGGTCTGTACAGGCTGAGGGGACATAAAGATGTCATCACTCAGGCCTTGTTCCTCAAAGACAAGAACCTCCTGGTCACAAGGTAACAGTGTTTACTTGATGCTTCTTGTCATCAATAGAGTATCKGTATATCAGGTGTCACTGCTGCAAGTCCCGTAGCAACAGCGCTTTACTGAAACCATTTTTAAGCTCATTGTTGTCGGTGCAAACCACAACTTCTGCACTGGACTCAGCTGTAGCTGCAGTTCATCCTGACTGACATCCGGAGACTTGCTGACGTCACATATTGTGTTTGGGGCGATTTTTAGTAACTCTGATCAATGCTATTATTAATCAGGTGCAGTTTCTAATAGCAGCTAATTATCACACAAACCATGAAATTAAGTTAAAATTAGGACTGGGCGGTATGACCTCAAATTCATATCACGGTATAAATTGAACCCCTTCACGGTAACGGTATATATCGCGGTAGAGAATTATCATAAAAAGTTAAGATAATGTAATTTTTAGAGCTTTATTTTGCAGAAAACTGTAATCTTAATTAAACCCAACATTTTTGCTTTAAAATCTGACTGCCAACAATGAGCTTCTGCCTGCTGAACTTATCATCTGCTACTCTGCTGCGCTCTCATCTTCATCATCATCATCATCATCAGAGCAGAAGCCGACTTTACATTAGCAAGATGGATTTATGACTGAATGAACATCCACATCTTTTTTTWAAATCATCTCTGTGGGTAACAACACATAAAAAACAAGTTTTTTTTCTCCGACAATTGGGTGTGAAAAACTACAGTTGTTAAAGCTTCACTCTGTGCAATGTGCTGCGAGAGGGAGAGGGAGGGGAGAGGGAGAGGAGAGGAGAGGGAGAGGAGAGGAGGAGGAGGAAATGATCCTGTGACACGACATAACTTTTCTACAGCGGG
>NW_013952824.1:466391-470562 GCF_001266775.1 Austrofundulus limnaeus
TGAGGAGAGGAGAGGGTGAGGAGAGGAGAGGGTGAGGAGAGGGAGAGGAGAGGAGGAGGAGGAAATGATCCTGTGACACGACATAACTTTTCTACAGCGGGAGGAGGAAATTTTGAGYAAATMTCTTCATTATATTTCYAACTCCTGCTCAGTTGTCTCTGCACTCGCAGCCCTGTTCACACAGGTGCGATGATGTAATGTCGATATGACGGTAGATTATAAATTTCTACCGTAGGCTAACTTCATACAGTTTCCACCATCTACCACATATACCACGCAGCCTTAGTTAAAATAATTGAAATATTTTTTGTAACAGTATACTTGTGTGTGTTCTCTGCTCAGCTCCAAGGACAGTTTTGTGAAGTGGTGGGATTTGGACACGCAGCACTGCTTTAAGACCATGGTGGGCCATCGCAGTGAGGTGAGATCTTCTGCAGCTCTACAGGAAGCCACTGAGGAACATCTGCTGYCATCTGGTTCTCTGAAGCTCAAGGCTTCATGATGTGATGGCTGCAAAAAGGAAATTAACACTTAAATATGATCAGGTTTGATCCTGTATCAGTTAACTCTGGAAATGGTAAAAACACTGACTTTTTAGGAAGAGGACAGCCTGTTAAAGTCATAGTTTTTGTTGTAGTGAGGTTCTATGGAAAATTTTTGAACAAATACTATCTTACTAGTTGTAGTTATCTCTTTGAACAGCTTCAAATGAAAGAAATGGAYTATAATTTACACTGGACTGATGATTTAATGGCTAGTCCAAGCTGGACCAATACCTGCCATCTGAAAACATCCCTTTTTTAAAGACATCTTTAAAATTGAAAACGTTCATGCAGTTAAAGCAAACACTATTTTTTAAAATCTTTTTATAATTTAAAATTTGTATTATTTTTTTATGTTTTATTATTTTTTATGTATTTTTTATTTATTTATTCATTTATTTATATACAAAAAATAAAGCAAACACTAATTTGTACATCTTTACACTGCAGTAAAGTCTGCATTACTGCAATCATAAATAGAAGCAGCTAGCTTTAGCGCCTAAAGTGCATCCTGGGGTCACTTTTTGCAGGATTATAATAATTATTTTTGCTAGAATGACAGGATAGTGCATAATTTATTGTTGTGTAAAAAATGTGCATAAATTTCAAGAAAATATTTGAAAGTAAAGTTGTTAACCAGTTGTAACTTTTGCCCATTATATAATAGCTGTTAGCATGTCACTCTGGTCAAAATTAAAGTGGAGTCAAGTCTTACCTGTAACGGGTAAGATATTTATTGTTTATAAACTTTCCATAGAACTTCTAAAGGTCATAATTTTCACTCTAACCTTCTTCTTTTTCCTTAAATATGATTAGATAAAACCAGAAGTTGTGTTTTTGTAATTCACACCAAGCAAATTAGAAACAAATGAGTTTAACAAAAACATATTAATGATTTGTCATACACTGGTTAACTTTTATACTTTTAAATCGTGTCATCCCAGTAATCGACATGTTTATGACTGAACTAAACTCAGCCGTCAGCTCTGTCTCTGTTAGGTTTGGGGTATGGTGCTGTTGAACCAGGGGAACAGACTGTTAACGGGCTCTGCCGACAGTGAGCTTCGAGCCTGGGACATCAACTTCCTGGAGGAGGTGAGGGAAAAGCAAAGCTGCTCACTTTTTCTCCCCACAAACAGATACAGAAAGAAACTGAAGCAGCATGGTGGAATGAAACACTCCCAGCATGCTACATTTAACAGATGTGAATCAGGGAAGGAAATAAACCCAGACATTTTCTTTAAACAGGGTTTATTAGCCGGGTCACTTTAGGGTTACTGTTCTCTGTGAAAATGTCACGATTCAGTTTCTGTGCATTTTTGCCTCCTAATGGTGCAAAACAACATGTAAATGACACAAAGCGCAGCCTGTGATTTCACAGCTCATTAGGCTTGTTTCTCATTGTCTCGGCTTCATTTCTGCTCAGGAAAAGGCTGAGGGTGAGCCCAAAGTGAAGAAGGGAAAAACTCTGCTGGATGATGAGGATGATGAAGACCATGAGAAAGAAGATGACGATGAAAGTGTTGAAGAGGTACAGTTGTAACTACTGTAATATCTTTGTTGGGGAAAAATGTGTAAAAAATATGATTTTAAGAGAACTGTAACATATGGCATTCCTCACAGAAAAGCTCAGAAAATATTTGATGTGTTTTCTTTAGCGTATCTTGCGCTGTAAGAAGGCCGGCTCCATCCTGAGAGAAGCCAGAGACCGAGTCGTCTCGCTGACGTCAGACTCCAGGGCCAGAGTCTTTGGCTGCCATGTGAGTGCTGCAGAGTTTATATATCTGTCTTATCAAGTGAAAAATACCAACAGTCAGTGCAGTCAGTCTTTTATAACTGACATAATAAGAGTGCCAAGACTCGTGGCTTTTGCAAAATTGTACTTTACAAACGTTTTTCAAATGCATGGAGTTTGCTTAAATTCCTTTAAAAATATTTTCGCTTTGAAATCTGCTCCAACTTATTTATTTTATTATTGTCGACTTTTTTATTTTAGCTACCGTTCTGCTAATTTAACTAGTCTTTTACTAATTTTCAGCTAGCATTTTGCTGCTTTTAGCTAGCTAGCTTTACCTGCAGATTTTAGCTTGATCAGCTGATTTCAGCAGTTACTTAGCCTTCACACTGCGTTGTCAGAAAAAATGATTTCTCTGACTTTAACTCTATCACTGTGTTTTCCTTTAAAAGTAAAACTTAAACCTGACAGAGATGAAGTAATCATCCAAAAAAGACAAATTGTTCCCAACTCATCGTATCAAGTTTGTTGAAAACAGTTCATGCCATCAAATGATCTGTTGTCTTGTTTGTTTGTTTGTTTGTTTTGTATTAATCAGAAACAGTATTTCCTGACATTTTAAAAGCTTTCGTGCAGGCTCAGGTCTAATGTATTTTTTTTAATGTACATACTGTTTTTCTCCTCTGGATCAGGGCAATGATTCAGTTCTGGAGTTATTCACGGTGCTGTCAGAGGAAGAGGTGACCAAAAAAATGAGCAAGAAGCTGAAGAAAGCCAAAAAGAAGGCAGCTAAGTAAGCACAGATGAGACATTGGAAAGTTTTCATGTATTTTGTTGCTGCTGCCTTTTCTGATCCTGTTTCATCTGAGAAAAAGACAAACCCGTTGCAGCAGTAAAGGTTCTGTTTTATTCAAATTCAAATTCAAAAATACTTTATTGATCCCAGAGGGAAATTAGGTAAATTCCACAACAAACTGAGTCTGAAATGCTCTTTTGGATGATCAGTTTCCTGTCACACTAGACAACTTATGCCAACTTACGAGCATTTTAAATACATCTATGTTGAAGATGGAATTGAAAAAATCAACAAGAATCTTCATATCTGGTGTGTACGTAATGTAATTCTAACAAATTGATCAAATATATAACTTTTATTAGCAATTTAGACGTAAAAAAAAAATCATAAATTGGCACAAGTTGTGTAGTGTGACAGGGCCTATAGTAAAGTTTGTTTATTGAGCCTTGTCTTTATTGTCAAGCCTCACTCTATTTGGTTCAGACAGCAGTAGTAGTGATTTCTGATGCATTTTTAAGCTCAAAAAATGAGGGACATATTCTACTTGACCACATTATACATGAATAAATACGGTAACTAAGTTTTTTTTTGTACAACAGGTACATGAATTTTGAATGATGTTGAAATTAAAGTTTTAAGCTTGTATTTTCAGCTTAAATAATGTATTTTTCATCACTCCAAAAAAATTACCTTAATCCCTCCAATATATTATTTTGTAAACTGAAATTAAGGAAATTCTATGATTTGATTGATTATAATACTTTGTTAGTTATGTATAAAGCACACCGAAATGCATCACCTTTAAACGCTCAGAAAAAATTTACAAAGAGAGAGAGCTGTTATAATCTGAAGGGAACAGAGATGTTCATGAAACCTAAATTTAGAACTTGTTTGAAAGAACGATGCACCTCAATTCAAGGAGTGAGACTGTGGAATAATTTAGAAGACGAAGTTAAAAGTGCCACATCAATATGTYTATTTAAGAGAATGATAAAGACTGGACTGTTAAAAAATATAAAATGGTTTAATATGTAGACATTCACTTTGTTGTTCTAGAAAGTTTCAATGGGCCTCATGCAAGAACATGTTCGTATTCTT
>NW_013952824.1:474245-480661 GCF_001266775.1 Austrofundulus limnaeus
CACAAAGACAATGTTTTCTTTAACTTAATTGGCTTTATGAAAAATAGTGGGTTGTTTAAAATCATTTACACCAATAAGAGTACCGTATTTTTCGGTGTGTAAGCCGCACCGGACTATAAGCCGCATGGTTCAAAGTTCAGGAAAAAAGTCGCAGCTTATGGTCCGAAAAATACGGTACATAAATACCATCCTGCATCAATTGTCTACAAAGCAACAAGAACATTTACAAATCATTAAGGCCTAAAGTTATAGACTAACAGTCATTTGTAAAAGATCAAATTGAATCAAACTAAGCATAAACCCAACAAAATCATGAAGCATTTGTTAATCGATGTGTAGGGGTCAATAAATTAAAATTCCTTCCAGTGTTTTCTGTGTGTTGTCAGCTCTAAATGCAACCTGGTGTGTGTATATGTGTGTGTGTTGTTGTGTATTTGTGACAGTGACACAATGTTTTGTTTCTGTGATGCAGGCGTCTGACGGTGAAACACACTCGCACTCTGCAGCTAGAGGAGGATGTTCTGTGTGTGAAGTTTTCTCCTGACCACAGACTTCTGGCRGTCTCTCTGTTGGACTGTACGGTCAAGGTCTTTTACACAGACACACTCAAGGTATGCGGGTCTAACACATACACACAAATAATACAGTAAAAATGTGGTTGATATATTGATGTTTGAATCCTGACTCTTCTTGTTGCTGCTGCAGTTTTTCCTGTCTCTTTACGGACACAAGCTGCCTGTACTTTGCTTGGACATCTCACATGTAAGTCCTGTCAAGTTGTAAAACYTTCACTTGAACAATATTCATTATCGCCTGCTGCCACGAAAGACGGTCAGTTGTGTAACTGTTTCTGCGTCTATCTGTTAGCAAAATAGCTTGTGAAACAATGAACACAACACAAAAATAACTAGAACTGCAAAGCAGTTATGACCAGGGTCCAAGCCAATTTATGCATGTGGTTTCCAGCATCTGTCGACCTTGTGTACCACAGAATTGTAGCATAATGTATCATGGTATTTATATATGTATATATAAGGTATTTACAGGTATAGGTATATAGGTATTTATAAGGTGTGTTTTAGGGTCAGTTTGCCACAGCATCTATTGAGCTCCTTTTTCATGGGTGTGCCTATAGTGGTTCTCATAAACTCAGGGTTGACCAAATGGGTCTCCATTTTTGGTTCCAGTACACTTTTGGATCTACCTGAGCAGTGGTTTCAGGCAGGTCAAGCAGAGAATTGACTTTACAATGATTTTTGTGAACATTGGTCCCAAGTAAGGCAAGTATAGGTTTGTGTGTGTGTGTCCATAAAGTAGGAAAATGAGTATGTATTTGTGAACCTGTGATTCTGTTACAGGGTCACAGYAGCAGGCGAATTAATTAATCGAGATTAATCACAAAAGTAACTTGAGATTAATCAAGATAAAAAACATTTAATCTTCTGCCCAGCACTAATAAATACATACACAAACATTGTCYTGCTAGGCTACATACTGTATGTCTACTATATCCTGCCAACTAATATTAACTAATAGAGTATCATAATGATATATACCGCTCATCCAACTACTATTGAATCTGGATAGTTTCTTTTTTTTAACAGCAATAAGSCAGAATGAAAACAAGTCAAAAATAAATAGGAGTAATGACTTCTTACCTAAATTCAATTCACACATTAGTCCTAACCTAATCCRTGATGCAACAACGACAGAGGTGCCAACCATTACGATCTCACCGTAATCATTACGATATTGAGACCCGCTCTGAACCATTACMGRGTACTAGACATTTATTACGATCTGGCCTTGCGCCAAGCTCCTGGGAACCCCTCCCGCTGCAGCAGTATTTTTCCACCTACGTGGTTCGGTTTGGCTCCACCCCACTCCGCACCCTGTAACTCCCGCCCGCCTTCGGCCCACTCAGACCTCCTCTCGAGGTAGTACTGAGGCTGCCCGGCACTGTTWGGGGCGTMGKGGTGCCGAAGCGTGTAGCAGTCGCGGCGCGCTGGGAAAAGCTAAAAATTTATTGAGCCYGTTTTCAGAGCAGTGAAGGACCACAACAACAGCCGGAGTGTCTCAAAGCAGTGGGACTAGAGCTGCTTTGGGTAAATGGAGGGGATCTCTCTTTACAGCCCCCGATAGTTAGTTAGCTGCTGCTAACTCTAGACTGGACTCTTCACAAACTTCATCTGCAGACGGTGAGTGCTTTAGGCATTTAGTGAGATATTGAACAAAATTTACGGGACACATGTCTCGCTTGTGAAACTCTACCTTTTATTTATAAAGTTTGTACCGATGTGTCTTTGTGCGTGTTCGTTTCAATGCTAACTAGTTAGCAGCTAGCATCTATCGCTAGTTAGCGATCGAGGCTAAAAACAACACCCCAGCTTTACATTTATTATAATTAGTAATTAATTTTAACCGTGGTGAGCAGCGGAGGAGCTGTGTGTGTGTTTGTGTGCACGCTTGATAGGAAGACGTCAGTGCGGTGCAGTGTGTGTGTTTTTTTGTTTGTTTGTTTGTTTGTTTTGGTACGACGCAGCAGCCAGTGAACCGCGGAGGATTAATCGACAGAATTTACGGAGGGAATATTAAAAATGACACGAAACAGCGACTTTCTATAATTTGTTCAAAAATATTTAACCGTCACAGAATAACTAAAGTGAGCTAATTCAGTTGTTTTGTTTGAAACAAGGCAGCAGGCATCTGTCCCACAATAAATACGGTCCAGTTCAGCCCAGCTGAGTTCTGCTCCACACCTCTTTTGGATCTGCGCTGCCGGTTTCACCTGTGGTCTTATGAATGACTCGGGGAGGCTTAAAGCCGGACTGGTCTGTGCGGCAATTGCGTGGATTTGACTTATGAACGGGGAAATTTACTCACACTCCTAGGCATAAAYTGTGCAGTAACTGTAATTTCATTTATTAGAAAATCATTTTGGTTTTGTTTTACTGCATTTAAAAGCAAAGGTTTGCTGTAGCAGGATATGAGTATTATTTACAGACTATATATCAGACGTTTTATGTCAACAGTTAGCTTTAGCACAGAATGAGCAACGATAAACAGCAGCTACTTTTAAAAGATGTTACCGCTCCGAACCAGCCGAATTGAGTCGAGAGGAGCCGGACTCAGTAGTGGAAAAGACTATTCTGCTTAATCTGTTATTATTTTAAAAGACAAATATAGTTTCCTCCTTATTCAGTTTAAATATTGTAACAATAATTGCCTGTGACCTGATGCATCTCAGTAATCCAGGTAAAAAATCAAAAAGAAAAAAAATTGTATAGGTCTTCTGGACGGGTTCTTCTCTAATGAAACGTTTCGTCTCTCCTCCAAGAGACTTCTTCAGTCTGAGAGTTTCAGGCAAAATTTAGGCTTTTAAGCACTGCCTCCATGTGACTGATACTCACATCACATGGCTATCGTTCACACCTAATTAACACCTTTTGTTAACAGGTGGTGGAGTGATACTGGCAATAGCCGCGCTGTAGGAGTGGGACAACTGCAAACGGAGGCCTCCACCTCTGTTTAATGATGGACGATCTTTCTTTACAAAAATGGCTTCTTTTACTCCTCTCTCAAACCAACGTTCCTCTCTATCAAGAATGAGAACATCCTCATCTCTGAAAGAGTGACCGCTGGCCTGTAAATGAGTGAAAACTGCAGAGTTCTGGCCATTAGACGTAGCTCTTCTGTGTTGGGACATTCTTTTGAACAGTGGRTGCTTTGTTTCCCCGATGTATAACTGGTCGCAGTCCTCCTGGCACTTAACAGCATATACAACATTGCTCTGTTTGTGCCGGGGCACCGCATCTTTGGGGTGAACCAGCCTTTGCCGTAARGTGTTTTGGGGTTTGAAAGCCACCGGGACATCATGTTTAGAAAATAAACATCTCAGTTTCTCCGAAACACCCGCAACATACGGAATTCCCTGTGACTACAAATTCATCTTCATCTGTTGAGTCTGATTATAGAAGGGTGAATGATTAAAGGAGGCCCAATAATAGGATAGATGTTTGTACTGTTTAGCAAAGTTATGTTCATAAAGCACCCATTTTATAAACTCTGTTTTATCACTTGTTTACTTATAATCTCTCCATCTAGAAATAAGTAGGTTTGTATGAATACTTTGAAGTTTAAAGATATAAATTCCATATTTTTTTATAATGCGCACAAACTGCCAAAAACTAACGCACGCCACGTGACGCACATGCTCTGAGACAATCATTATGATTTGGGATGGCTCCAGGTTGGCACCTCTGCAACGATATTTCTCCTGATGGGAATCAGGCTGTTGTCCCCATTAGGAAGAGTGGGTCCTCACCAAGCCGTGTATACTGGGAAAATTATCAAAAATTGTCCCCACAAGTAGCAAAAACATGTGTATACTCACACACACCAGACATCAGAACCACATCTTTATTGTTCACTGTCATAAAAACAAGAGTTGTAAAGTAACTAATTACAAATACTTTGTTACTGTAGTTAAGTAGACATTTTGGTTATCTGTACTTTATTGAGTAATTATTTTCAGAGTACTTTTAACTTTTACTCCTTACAGTTTCACACAATTATCTGTACTTTCTACTCCTTCAGTTTTTAAAAAAGTTTAGGTTCTGGATCAGGTATGTTCTGGGGTGGTTGGGTTTAGGGTAAGGGTCAGGGGTAGGCTATAGAAAAGGCCGGGAAATGAATGGAAGTCAATGCAAAGTCCCCATGAGGACAAAAGAACAAACGTGTGTGTGTGTCCTCTTTAACTCCACCGTGTGTTTTCTGTGAACAGGACAGCGCTCTGATCGTCACCGGTTCCGCCGACAGAAACGTGAAGATCTGGGGTTTGGATTTTGGTGACTGTCACAGATCGTTGTTRGCGCACGATGACAGGTACCACCCAACACACACACCTCTTTGTGATCTTTGAATTACTCTATCACTTTGCTTGTCTTGACTTTCTCGTCTCTTTCCTCCTTTTAGCGTCATGTTCCTCCAGTTTGTCCCCAAAACCCATCTGTTCTTCACGGCGGGGAAGGACCGCAAGATCAAGCAGTGGGATGCTGATAAGTTTGAGCACATACAGACACTCGAGGTGACACTCTTCTCTTTCTTTTTTATGTTCAGGGTCAAACATTTTTTTCAGGATTTATGGGGCTCCTCTGTTAACTGCAAACCAGACAGAGTCTGCAAAATAATGCAGATTATGTTTATTCACTGAACTATTTCCTGATGATAACTTGGTTCTGTTTTGACGTGTGGAAAGTGGAAATCCTACATTGTGTTGATTTACTCAGTTTTCTGAAAGCTTGCACCAAATTTATCTCTTTTTATTTTGTTTCTGTAATTAAAGTAACACCTGGAGCTTCTTTACTGCTGATAAAAATCTGATGAAGGACTTCGAAACATCAGGTAGTTTATGTTTTTGAACTCACTCTGATATTTTTCTCTCTGTGTCCCGCTGRCCTCTCTGGACCAAAGGGTCACCATCGGGAGGTCTGGTGTATGGCCATCAGCCCAAACGGAGACCACCTGGTGTCGTCTTCTCATGACAAGTCTCTGCGTCTGTGGGAGAGGACGAGGGAGCCCATCATCCTGGAGGAGGAGCGTGAGATGGTGAGCTGGACCTCAGGGGTCAAATGTGTCTCCGTTCAGTTCTGACCACGCACAACTGTGCACACTTCCAGAACCACCTCTCCTGTGGTTCTAAGCGGGTATAATCGAGTATTGCACGCTTATGATTCTACATCAGCAGGTTTTGTTTTAGAATCTGATTACAAGATACAACGACCTAGTGAAATCAGTGATAAAACAGTGGTCTAACCTGGAGGTGCAAACCTTTTTGTCGATCTCAGGAAAGGCAGACCTTTGCAAACACTTCTTTTCAAGAGGTGAAGGAGACGAGAGCTGGATGAAGCCGAGCAGATATACCAGGAGATTTTGGATAAATTGGCCGCCCATTGATTACACTGCGCCTATAAACAGCACCGCGACAATAAATAGAAAATAAAGTCTGACTACCGGACAGTAAAAACACAATAGCTTTTAATTTTTATTTATTTTTTTTCCACAGAACAGTTAAAGCTGCTGCAGACGGTCCACTCTCAATAATGCCCACTAGGGCTGGGTAAAAACATCTATTTAATTGATCTTGGATCGATTTCCTTTAATTTTGGGAAAATCGATTCACAGGACATGAGATCGATTCTTCCTCATGGCTGAAGTGCGTTTCTATATTTTGTCACTCCTGGCTTGCCGTATGTTTACATCTGGTTGTTGTTCAGTGCTAAAGTTAGCTTTGATAACAAGTTGTCTGGAGCAAAAGAAAGGAATCAATAACGTTACCAGCCGATTCTCAGCAGAACTTAAAGGGCCAATATTATGTGTTTCTCAGGCATACATTTAAATACTATACCATAATAAAG
>NW_013952824.1:481239-483531 GCF_001266775.1 Austrofundulus limnaeus
TTGCTCCTCAGCACAGCTTCCTAAAAACGCTGCAGGTTTTCTCAAACATACATGAATGAGCCAAAGCAAGGCTTTGGACATGTTTTTTATGAGAGTATAACATTATAACATGATATAAAACTCAAAAAAGTGGATTTTACATGATCTTGCCCCTTTAAAGACAACAGAGGCCATGGTGACTTGTGTTTGCAAAGATTTGCGCTCCTACGCTGTAGCGAAATCAAAGCAAGCTTCGACGAGCGGCTCGTTAGGCGGTCAAACCAAACAGTGTGTAAACATCTGACTGAAACTGTTCTCCACAGCATGTAGAAATGTGTGAACGACGACATTCTAACAAAATCGTTTAGTTTTGTTACCAATGTTATTATTTGTAAACTTTAAGAAACGTCTTAGTGAAATGATGAAATGTTGTAATTATTTGTTTTATTAAGGTATAAGTAACAAGTTTTAATTGAACATAACAACAGAAGGTCACAGAAACATTACAAATAATTTTCATACACTCAAAAGGAGTGAGCAGAAGTATGTTTACATTAGCTCGCTTTTTGTCCTGCAGTCGTATTCCATCACTTCTTATTCATCAAGAAAATATTAATTTCATAAAAATGAATTCCTTCAACAACACTGTCACCTGCAYTTCTTTTAAACTTAAAACCTTTTAAACTTGTGACAGATTTTTTTCGAGAATAAACTGTTTAATTTAAAAGTTTSTCCTTAAAASCTSTTGTTTATGGTGAAGAGAAAAAATAAAGTGATATTGTATTTTGCAACACAATTGAATGATATCATTATTTAAGAGCGGATCAAATCGAATTGAATCGAATTGTGACTAATTAATTCAGAAGCTTATGAATCYAAATTGAATRGATTTAAAGAATTGGCCATGATYCCCAGCCCTAATGCCCACAGKGTGAGGGACACTGAGATGGAGACACACACACCTGAGCAGACCTGAACCGAACAGAGTGAGACTTTCAAATGGAGAAGAGGTTTAGTGTCTCTAATGAGTTTGTTTTTTTTATTCACAGGAACGAGAAGCAGAGTTTGAAGAGGGCATGGCCAAAGGAGACATCCCTGTGGTGGGGTTTACTTCTTATTTGTTTTTTGTTTTTAATATTACTCCTATTTAAAAACCACAAACCCTTGCTAATGTTGTAATAAACACCAGGAACCACATAAAGTAAGTGAAAATGAGTCAACGTTTGGCTGTTTTCTGCATTCTCAGTTCTGAAAGTGTACAGTGACTTCTTTACTGGACTCATTTTTCTCTGACATCAGGAAATCATTTCAGCTGCCTGCTTTTGTTTTTGTTTTCTGTGTGTTTTAGATTTATTGTGTTTCTGCCTGCAGGTACCAGGAGAGACTGAAGGAGAGGCTGCACCGGCTGGAAAGAAAACAATAGAAACAGTCAAAGCTGTGAGTGTTTCCTTCTGAACATCAGTGATGTTCTTCTAGGTTTTTATATACGTGTTTCAAAAGTGTTCTTCAATCACTGAAGAACTGACAAGTTTAGCTTTAAACTGCTGTTTACAAACTTAGCATAAAAAGTAAGGAAATGTGTGTTTGGTAGATAATTTCTTTGTTCTAACAACACTTCTTGGCAATAAATCCAATACGGTTGGAAAGACTGTTAATTTCCCTTTTTAAATGGTGCCACATTTGTGAGGAACATGCATTTGTGGGACGAGCAGTAAAGCTGAGTATGTGGGTTGTACATGTGAAAGGATTGCCTAATCTTCTCTGTCAAACAGTTTAGAAAATTGTTTTGCTGTTGACACTTACTTTGAGCTTCTGGTTCCCCAAGGTGCTACCAGTCAGGTGTAGGTATAAGATTTTTTGCCAAGAAGCATTATTACAACAAAGAAAAAAATTATTAAAGGAGACCAATTATGGGTCCTAGAAATTTTTATGATATATCTGTGGGCTATCCAGACCATGTTTATTCAATTTAATGCACAAAATAATTCTCAGATAATAAAATTTCCCATTTTCTAGTTCTGCCTGCCCTGACTTCCGTTCAGAAGAGCTGTTTATGTTAATGAGCTCTGTTGGTAACGCCCTCCAAAAATCTGTTGACATTAGCTCCGCCTTCCAAAGCCAGCGTTTATGTTAGCATGGCTAATAATAGCAGAAGCTCCATTTTACAACCATATATATGAGACCCTGAGTCAGATCCAGAGGCAGAGTCGGTCGCAGCGTGTGTTTTTTTCTCTCCCTCTGCTCTGCGCTCACTCTGCATGCTGTTACCAGAGCAGGGAGCAGCAGCAGTCAAAATACCTCAGAAACTCAAAC
>NW_013952824.1:484183-485459 GCF_001266775.1 Austrofundulus limnaeus
ACCCAAAGTTGAGTAAAAAAAAACTTTAAAAAGTGAATTTTGCATAATAGGTCCCCTTTAAACACATTTCATTACTTTTTGTGCTAACTATAGAAGGGTAGGTGATTATATAAAGAAATACTAGGTAGAAACAAAATCTTGTTCATTTTAGATAAATAGAAAAAAATCTGAAACTGAGGCAGTTAATAGAGTATGTCAACAAAAACCTACAATAATTTTTGTAAAATTGCTGAAATGTGGAAGATGCTTTTGTAACGCTAATAGAACACAGTAACTTCTTTTGTAAACACAAAAAAATAACACGGCTCCAGCAGCAGAAGAGACTGAGGCTTCAAAATTTGATGTTTTTTTTCTCCCAATCTGCAGATGTTTTAAGAAGATAATCTCTGAATTTCAGGGGTCTTACTGAACCCCCTCAGGTTTTATTTGACCTTTGCTGATGTTTCTGTGACCTGTGTGTAGGCGGAGCGAATCATGGAGGCTCTAGAGCTTTACAGAGAAGAAAGCAGAAAGATGGAAGAGCACAAATACGCCTGTGAGAACGCTGGGAAAGAGGTACAAACACATTTCAGGGATTCGTTTGGTTAAAGCTGCAGTTCTCCTCCCCTGTGAGGACTCAGGTTTGAGGTGTTTAATAAAACTGAACTGTCCCGCAGATAGACTGCGAAAAACAAAAATCTTTTTTTTGACAAAAACAATTCTTAAAGTTATTACCTCGTTTCAGTTTTAGATGAATTTTTATGCTTGGTTGTGATGTTGTAATTTAAGACAGCCAATTGATTTTATTTTATTTTTTTCAGTTGCCTCCTCCAAAACCCAACCCCATCCTTGTGGCCTTTGGAAATGTTACTGTAAGTGGAACAACTACAGATAAACCATGCATTTTCAACATAGAATTAAACATTAATATGTGATAACAAAGTCATTCCTGTTCTTGCAGCCTTCCCGCTATGTTTTAGATGTCATAAAGAAAGTCAGATCCAGGTAAGTTGWGAACAAAAGATAATAAAATCTCACCAAACATTAGTGCTGGGTGGTATACCGGTTTATACAGAAAACCGTTTTTTAAATTTTTGTTAAGATGTGAATTTTCTGAATATTGCTATTGCCTGAACACTTTTCCTGGCAGCCCCACTTTGCGCACTAGTAAGCTAATGTGATTGTTGGAGAAGCTTCTCCATAACTGATGGCGGGTAGAGCTGTGTATTGGCAAGAATTTGGCGATACGATACGATATATCCCAATATATTGCGATACTGTAAGCAAGGCGATATAT
>NW_013952824.1:488441-489795 GCF_001266775.1 Austrofundulus limnaeus
CAACACAGTAAATCAAGTGTGGAACAATTTTTTATTATATAATATAAACAGTGCTTTATCATTAAATAAGTCCCTTACTTTGTATAATACTGGCTATTTGGCTATTTTTGTTTTTAAATGATTTATGTGGGATTTCCATGTTAGCTTTTCATCAATAATGACACCCAAAAACTTCACTGACTCTACAGATCTCAAAACCATCAACTCTGACATCAACAGTTATAATTAGTTTTATCCAAAGTTAATGACAATTTATTAAGTTTTAAACCAGGTTTTTATTTTTACTAAATCTGTTTGCATCATTTCCATCATCTGTTGTACATCTTTACCCAAACCAAAAAAAAAAAAGATTTAAGCAGCAATTATCTGATTTAATCGTCTGTTTTCAGGATCCACTTTGGTCAGATCACCAGTAACCAGATGCTGCTGTCGGTCATCGATGAGCTGCGGACCAACACGCTCTCCAGAGTCTGCCAGATCCGAGTGAGTAMCGTCTGGAAAGGACAGCAGACTGATGTGTCCAGGCCGTGTTTCTCTGAGGGTTTTCTGTCTGTTTTCTTGGTTTCAGGATGTGATGGGCTTCAACAGCGCCGCCCTGAAGTTCCTCCAGCGGGAGATTGAGAGCAAAGAGGACGTGACGTTCTTYGCCGACGCCACGGGCCGACTGCAGGAGAAGAAGAAGAAGAGGAGGAAACGAGAGAGAGCTGTTCTGACCATCGCTTGAATCATACAAACTTYTATTTTATAGTTTAGGTAAAAACCTCCAGCTCACGTTGTTTCTTTCCAACTGTAACTCAGGACTGAAGCAGCCAGATTCTGCTTCTGACTTTAATATGTTGTGAAATCCTGACAGGATGTAACTGTGTTTAACAGTCATGTTTCATGTTTTTTAATAAAGCGTGTTGGAGGATTCCTCCCAGTTCTTCAGGTTCTAAATAAATCCTCTTTCACAGAGTCATGKGCACACAGCATATTTTTTAACAAATTCACGTCATGTTTAAAGCAGAGCTCCATTCATAATCAGCACACAGAGTGATGTCTGATTTTTGTCTCACGAGCCTAAAGGGAGCTGTTTGGGATCGGAGGCAAAACGTAGGACTCACCTGCTCGCTCTCTGGTGTTACTCTGCTCTCCTGCTGAGCCTCGTGTTCCTGTCCAACACTTCAGAGATGAGGCCTGGGTTTACAGCTCCACTAACCTGGGCTAAATTTCCTGTCCTCTTAAAGGGATCCCCGATTAGTTGTAACATTAGTCTTTATTTGATAAACATATTTTAACTGTTAAATGAAGACTGTAAAAATACTGTAGGCTGTTTAGTTTTTATCATTTTTAAAAATATAGTACACAGATGGAG
>NW_013952824.1:492578-493860 GCF_001266775.1 Austrofundulus limnaeus
CGAAAAGGCATTTGACTGTGTAAGATGGTCTCTCCTGTTCAAAGTTTTAGCAAAATTTGGCTTTCAGACCAACATGATTGAAATGATTGCAGCACTTTATGACAGACCTACAGCCAGAATTAAAATCAGTGGTGATCTTACTAAACCATTTCAATTGAAAAGTGGTACAAGACAGGGGTGCTGTTTGTCACCACTCCTGTTTGCTATATTCATAGAACCCCTAAGTCAGATGATACGAGAAAATGCAGTCATTAAAGGTGTCATAACTCCCTCAGGGGAACAGAAGCTGGCTCTATTTGCAGATGATTTACTCGTAATGTTAACCCAGCCCACACAAACGCTACCAAAGTTAATGGAAATGTTGAGGCAATTCGGTGCACTTTCAGGCTATAAATCAATATAAAAAACCGGTCTTATCAATTAACTATAACCCCCCAGCACAGATCGGGACAGTCTACAAATGGAATTGGGATGTAGAATACATTAAATATCTTGGAATTAACATACCAAAGAATTTATTAAAATTATTTGACCACATTACTGTCCTCTTAATGCAAGAATAACAGCAGACATACAGAGATGGAGTGTCATACCTTTTTTATCCCTTAGTTCCAGAATTATGTCCATTAAAATGAACCTTCTCCCATGTTTATTATGTTTTTTCCAATGTCTTCCAGTAGAAGTGCCTCAGAAATATTTTTCAGATTGGGATAGATTAAAATCTAGGTTTTTACGGCAAGGGAAAAAACCCAGAGTTAGGTACAAAAACTCTGTGGCTAAGTAAGGAAAAGGGAGGAATGGGCCTCCCCTGCATTCTGGATTATTACCTAGCAGCTCAGCTTAGACCACTAGCATGCCTATGTTCACCAATCTATTCAGCAGGATGGAAAGATATGGAAGGCATAAGTATAAAAGACATTCCARTAATAGCCATACTTTCAGATAAAAATTACAATCACAACTGACCATCTCAGATTACMCAATGCTAGATGTACTACAAAAGTCATGGCAAGATGCAATTAGAATATGCAAACTAGGTGAGGCTACAAAAATTTTGAGATGCTGTGCTTTTGACTCAAATTTTGTACCCAATAAAAATGATGTAGGTTTTAAAAAAATGGTTCCAAAGGGATTATCCACCTATTTCTCRTTTACCCACAAGGGAGTATTTCAGAGCTTTGAATCTTTGAGAAATAAATATAATTTAGAAAAGGAAGACTTTTATAGATACCTGCAAATCAGACAATACTATAATCAGAATCTGAAAGAATTTTATGTTAGT
>NW_013952824.1:494935-499266 GCF_001266775.1 Austrofundulus limnaeus
AAAGGGGACCACAGGAGAGAACAGGGAGAGCCCCACCAGCGACCACATGCAGTAAACCCCTGGGGCCAGCAGCAACGAACTCACAGGCCCCGTCGGCATCCACTGTGCCAGAGCAGATCCAGGCATGGACACAGAGGCCCGGGCCCACTAGGCCAAGGTCCGACAGGATCCAAGCCCCACCTGGCAGCCACCGGGCCGAGCCGGCACATGCCCAAGTGCTGAGCCCCAGACACTGAGAGCCATCAGCGCGCCGGCGGTCAAAGGCACATCCCACCAGAGGGCAGCGTGGCAGGGGAAGCAATGGGCCCTCAAATGAACCTGAAGAAGGGGCCACCCAAGTCCCAGCCTGACAAAAATCCAAGCATACACAGACACAATCACACAATCCCACCCTCATCCTCTCACCCACTCATTCAAAGACACACAAGATGAAATTCCACTCACACTCTCCATACATACCCTATACCCTCAGGTCCAGGATGTGCACTTGCCCCATATAGTGGGCAGCTCATATTCAAACCCAGGATGTAGACCCCTTCAATCTGGGGTGGAGAGGAGCAGACAGCCAAGTCCCAGCCCGGGCCACACCAGGCCAACCAGCCAGCCCCCTGCCCCAGCGAAGCGACACCCTGAACCACCCCCACACACCGCCAACGGCCAGGTGCACACCCCCAACCGACCACCTGCCAGACACCGGCAGCCACCCCAGCCAGCGGGCCAGCCACAGCAACCAGGAGCCATACCCCGGGAGCCCAAACAGCCCCAGGGAAGCCGGAGTGCCAGCCCCGACCCCGGCACCCCTCCAAGCCCCAAGTCTGCCTGCAGCCCAGGCGGTCTGCCCCTCCTCTGGACCTCATCCCCAGAAGGCCAACGGGGAATGAGGGAGTAAAAAAGAGGAATTGTAGAATAAYAGAACTGTGAATTATTGAAAGATCAAATTCAACAAAACATTAGAATTACATGTAGTAGTTTGTGTACACATTAACATTGTTCTTACCTTGACTTTAGTGATGAATAAACTGCTGTACTCTCTCCTGCAGCTCTTGTGGCCAAGGACAGCTGCTGGGCCAAAAGCTGCACAGACGCCCCAGTTGTTACCTCAGCTTGTGGCGCTAAAGGCTGTCAAAAAGTCACTTTATTCAAAAGAAATTAAACTTTGTGGAAAGATACTTGCCAGAGATGCTAACGTAGCACATCTGGTGGTATGCAGTCAGACAACGTGCTAACGTACCTTGCTAGCGTAGCATGTGTAGATAGTTGCACTAATTAAGCATTCAACATATTAACTAAACAACTTCTCCTAACAAAGGGATAAGCAGCTAAACATATTAAGACAGGCGCTTCACTTACCGCTCCCGTCATTGCCAGAAGCCATGATGAAGTTCTCAACTGTTTACTGCTTCAAATTCACACGGATGTCAGTGTYTGAATGATTATTRTGATTGGCTTATAAGTGAATCCTCCCMCTATGTGGGGAAAGCTCTTRTGATTGGCTGAATAAAAGGAAGCTTTGTGATTGGTTGGAGATCATTTCCTGTTGGAAAAAAGGCACGTGTGGGTTGAGYCAAGTCAGAGGAGTCTCAAAATTCACACACAATTGCAGAGAAGGTCACAGAGKGCCAGCACTTTGTAAATAAAGATATATTTGTTAGAAATACATGTGTGAATCTATTCTTGTGTACATGTGAACTGTTCTATGAACATATGAATCTGGTCCGGTGCATTTGGAAATTTTGTACTGTGCATGTATGAACCCTTTCATGCACATGCAAAACTTACTGTGTACACGTGAAACATTCTGTGTACGCATGAATTGGTCTGTGCATGTGTGAACTGTTCTGTGCATGCATGGATTGTTCTGAGCACATGTGAGCCATTCTGTGCACTGATGAATTGTTTTCTGTGCATGCACAAATTGTTCTGTGCATGTGTGAAGACAGAGACCCATCTAGCTCCATACCTATTGACTGCAACAACAGAAACAAAGAACTCCAGTAAAATAGTGAATAAATCAATAAAGAACTTCACAGATTCAGACATTTTAACATACGTACATCAGTATAAAGAGAAAGTCTTGCAGGATGTCTGTGTTGAATATAAACAAGATTTGAGTGTTTTTTTTTTTTAAATTAGAGACATGCGTATAAAAATAACTCCACTAGCTCAAAGGATTAAGTGATTTTCTCCTTGAATGTTTCCTTTTAGCGCATAGTCACCTGTCTTGGATGACCTCAGCATCCAGTAAGACAGCAGAACAGTTTCATCTGTCAGTCAGCCCATCCATCCACCTGCCAGCACACCAGACATTCCCTCAACAGGTCTGTGTTAAATCTGTGTCCAACACCCAGGATCCAGGCTGTACCTACTCTGAAGCATGACGTAACAGCTCGCTCTGATGAGATGCTGTGGTGATGTGGCTGTGGAAGCTGCAGGGGGTGCGGATGAAGTAATGGTGCACTCAAAGGCTACACACGCATGTTTGTTCTATCCTCATGGGGACTTTGCATTGACTTCCATTCACTTGCTGGTCATTTCTATATCCACAGCCGGGCGTGTCTAAAGAAATAACCAGTCATTAAAACTAATCAAAAGCATTTAGAGCTTACCCTAAACCTAACTTCATAGTTACATACCCAACCGTAAACTTGATCCACACCTTAGTCCTAAACTGAACCTCACCAACAAAATATCCCCCAATGGGTGCCAGGCTTTTGTTCCCATAAGAAACAGTGGGTCCTCACCAGGCTGTGTACAGTATACTCGGAAAATGGCCAAAAATCTGTCAGAGTTCAAGGCTGATGTCACCGTAAGAGGAACAGAACACACAGTGGACAAAATAATGGTAAATTAGTTTTTTACAGTGTTCTGGAAAGTAGGGATCTCTAGACCTGGTGACAGAATAATTGTTAGAGGTCTTTAAGGATTTTCAGAGAGATTGTTCATAGGCTTATGGTACTTAGAGCAATAAGCATGGGACAACAGGTACGTAAACTTAGTGCTTTCATCAGAGGATCCAGCAGGTGAGTAGGTTTTCAGGCGAGGTGAGGCAGCAGGCGAGTATGGACCCAGGAGACAATCTGGTAGGTAAGGCAGGCAGGACGTGGCTGCTCTCTGACATAGCAGTGCATTTTCTGAYGGGACGGTTTCCTGAATGTTGCTTACTAACCTGAACCAAATGGACAGTATCTCTTCTGCTGAAATCGATGAAATCGTATGTCCTGGCAGGAGAAATCAGCACCAAAGTGGGTCAGCGGCTCATCACACTGACCGTGGTGTTCAACTGAGCCTTGGACAAAAATAGTTCTGAAAGYGAGTTTCGTCAGCTTGCAGCTCCTGAAGTGGTGAAACTCACCAAACAAATTATCTGGGTAATTAATTATCTAGTGAGCGTGACATGCTCTTGCACTCATTAAACAAAGCAAACCCACTTTCTTTATTCATCCACCATTAAACGGTGCCCGTCAGAGACGAAAACAACGAGGCTCTCTCCGACGTGCGTGATGCGTGTTAAAGCCATTTGAATAAGCATCTTTACCTTGACAGAGCACAAGCATCCAACTTGAGGCGTTCGGTGTGAACATATGTGACACAGCCCTGTGACTGCTACACGCATTACATACATCTTAAATTAAAGCCCAGCATTCCCTGAAGAAMTGTCTATTGCCGTTCATGCCAGGGTTTTATACCCAAATATTTTGTTAAGAAATTACTGTGTTGTAACTSTCTTAGTCATATGTTGAATATAATTGTGATACTGTGAGATTTGTTAACTTTAGAAATATGTGTCGCAAATGACTCTCAGCTACTAATTACATTTTAGGCCAACATCTGTAAAACTGGCTGATTTATATCCATTTTTGTGTTTACTAAAGCTGATTACATGTAGCAGCCATCTTGAATTGTGTTGACTCCCTGAGTGAATCTGTTGCAGACGTACATTCAATGATTACTRTATGAGTTTCATTTAAATGTGTCCAGTGTTTAATAGTATATGTTGCTAACAGACAGTTTTTACTCCAATAGTTAATGCTTGAGTTAGGATTTGTACCATCAGTTAGCATTTAGAGTATGTGTTTTGGATGACTCTGAGCTACTACCGCAGCAAATTTTAGGTCAATATCTGGAACATTGACAGAGCTACAGCAATTTTTATGTTTTCTAATGTGGAATATCACTTTATTGGTTAAAAAAACAGACAAATAAAGACATGTACAGCAACACAAGCAAAGAGATTAGCAGTCACTTTTTAGCTTTTGGTAGTGTGCAAAACAAACAAACAAACAAACAAACAAACAAACAAACAAACAAACAAACAAACAAACAAACAAACA
>NW_013952824.1:499851-502153 GCF_001266775.1 Austrofundulus limnaeus
ACACACACACACACACACACACACACACACACACACACACACACACACACACACACAATAATCCTACTTTTAAAAGTTCCAACAACTCCACATAGGTGATGTAGTTAGTGATTTTAGGGCTCTGCACTTCATGTTACAAGTCATAAACAGACATTCAATATGGAGGTTTGAGAGAGCTGTTTGTTCTGGACTTTTATAGTCCACTCTGGACCCTTCTGTGTTTATTCTCTCAGAACAGTAATGTCCCTATGCTCCTGCTCTGGAATGCTGTTCATTTGTCCAATTAAACTCGAAAAATAAATACAAAAATTGAGTTGTGTACTATGAGGCACTATTTTTTTTCCTCCTAAAACAGTTAAATGTCGGTGCTCTGCGGGGGGATTTATGGAGTGGTGTTGGCTGCTCGATGAAACGAATGTTTGGAGAAAGCTAATCTGTGTTGTTAACGTAATATAACAAGGTATAAACGTAGATTAGCCAAGCAAAATGCAGGAATACTGGACTGGTTGGTGTGAATGGATCTCAATGAAGGAGAAGTTTGCAAAAGACGAGCGATGAGGATGTCAATTAGTAATTTATAAAAATTTAAATTTGATACAAAGAAGTTTATGTTGCCCCAAACGGAGAACAGCAGTGCTTTTATGTAACTCCAACACTCTGCGGTCACTGTTAGAGCTGTGATTTACAAACAGGACGTTGACCCAATGTCCTCCTGACAGACATGCAATTTCCTGTGTGAGAAAACTAAATTAATCCACACTGAAATGTTTTTTTAAGACCTTAAACAGAAACTACATTTACATGAGTAATAATCAAACCACAGCAAATATCTCATTAAACAACTGCAGCCTTTTCTAATAAAACTGACACTTTTTTACAYTGATTTCTGGTGAATAACTATAAATCAATGCTACAGAGTCTTGAGGAGAACAGAGGAAATCATATAGAAGACGGCAGAACAGAACAAAGGAATGGTTGTTAAAGATCACATTCCTCCTTCTGTTTTTCAGTTCGCTGAAAAGGACTGGTTATCCAACTGTGACATCACCCTGAAAGACACTACTAGGGCATTAGTTCCCAGAGTCACTGGTCAGTTTCCCATTTAATTCCCAAATATGGAAACAAAAACACATCAAGTAACAAAATATCAGTTTTAAAAAACAAACACTTCGGAATTACTCAATCTCAACGCTCGTTGTTTTCCACAGATTCTCGTTTCTAGTCTCCTTGTAARTAAACCTGCTTCCCTTTTTACCTGTCTCCTGTGAATCTCTTTGCTTTCAGTATACTAAGGTCTGATTATAAATGACTTTTGTCCAAAAATAAGCTGAACTGACCTCTCAAAAAAAGCAGTCTAAACGTGCATGTTTTTGAAACGTGTGAAGAAACCAGAAGAAAACACACCTAAAAATGAGAAGGACGTAAACTTATCACAGAAAAACCCCAGGCCCAACCAGGGGCTGGAACTCTGTACCTTCTTGCCATGAGGCATCAGTTCTGACCACTAAACCATTGTGCTGTTCAAAAATTCTAAAAAAAAAACAAACAAAAAAAAAAACAACAACAAACAAGTCACCATTTAATGCAGCTGTTTTAACAACCCACCTGTTTAGGGTCAGAAAAACCCAAGTTTGTAGTTTTTGTTTCACTACAGACACCAAATGTTGTAGTTCCTCAACAGCTCAAAAATCCCAAACAGCCAATTATCCATGTGTCCAGATCAGTATTTGACCCAAACATCCTTCAGGGCATGAATGCAGACATGATCAGTGGTCTGTCCTCACAGTCACATCCAAGTCTCTGTTTGGGCTAACATTGGATCAAGGTGTCAAAACTGCTGTGGACCCACACCGGGGAATCAGACTAAATGAAACAACAAGCTGAGGAATGCCTGTGAAGTCTTACTGGTGGTAAAGWCCCACATCTGGGCAAGGTATGACACTGAAGGGTCAAAGGTCAATCACTGTTTTAAGCCCCAAGCAAGGACATGGTTATTAGTCTTGAGCTGGAAGCAAGCATGTTATAGATGCTTGTTGAAACCCATGATTGAGTTATAAAATATAACGAATAGAAACAAGGAGAGCACGACTAGAGTTCAGAAACAAAAACAGCCAAACAGGTCTTTATACTTAGAGAAGCTCATGAGAAATGCTCTCTGTGTTAGCTGTTAGAGCTACAAGTTCAGACGAGACACATGTTTGTGGAGAAACTTTTAGCATTAAGACAAAGAAAAAAATCCAACCTGGTGATTTCTATCAATTGAATAAGAAGAAGTGTGAAAAATCCCAAATCTATATATATA
>NW_013952824.1:503153-504452 GCF_001266775.1 Austrofundulus limnaeus
TTATACTTGATTATTAGTCAATTGTCAATGAATTCATACATCCCTGGCAGTAGAATATGTCTGCTTTAAAATAGTAAAGTTTAAATTATAACATAGATGTTAAGAGAACAATTGAATAAAAAAATCTAACTTTTTCAAAGAGAACAGTGTTTTGTGAAGGGATGCTCAGTAGGATCATGTCAAACAACAGAATGACCTCATAAAGAAGATGCTGCCGTTTTTCTGGTAAATCTGTAAAGAAACAAAAAAGGGGGATGGAAATAGAGCTTGTAAGCCCCCTCCTCACTCCAGCCACTGGCACCGCATTCACCGCAGAGAGACCACCCAGAAGGAAAAGTCAGCTGTCAGTCATTTCATTAAGGGAGTAAACACTGCAGTATTTTGTTTCTGGTTGGAATATTACTCCTTGTTGCTTTTAGATCATGACTTGTMATATATTTTAAAGAGTATGTAGAGGGTTCAAACTCTTTAAAGCTTGTGTTTTGTGATTACAAAACGGTGGATCTTCTGTTTGAGCTGAAGACTGGTGTAATAAAWAGTGAGTACACAGATTCTATCAGAGTGAAGAATGAATGGTGAGCTCGCCAAAGACGACTTTGAGATACAACATCACAGTAAGGAACACACACACATCAGTGTCAGACACGGGCACAGGCAGGGTGTATACTGTATGTATGTGTGTGTGTGTGTGTGTGTGTGTGTGCTGAATCTCAGAGGCAAGTCTGTCATCGCAGAGGCTTGAACTCAAGCTTGCTATAATCCCTCTGTCAGTGGATGGCCCTCCTGCCAGTAACACACACACCAACCACTGACCAACTAATAAACTCAGGCAGTTTTTAAACATCAGTCCAAACATGACCTGCAGCCTCAGTCCTGACCACCACAGGTGTTTAACAGACGCTGATGAGATGACACGCAGTGAAAAAACTGAGGACAGCTCAACTTTAGATTGTGAGATGGGTGTAATGAAGGTTTTCATTTCTTATTCTGGTACACTTAAAATGCTGATGTTTGAATATTTGAAATGAAAGAATTACAAAGAGAAATGAATTGAAGCTTTTATTTTTAGTTTGGGGATGTTAGGCTGCTTCTTCTCAGTTGGTGTTGATGGGGACCTGCCCTGTAAACAAAACAAACAAACAAACAAACAAATGAATAAAATATAAGTATTACTGTCACTAATCTTTGAAGTAGTGTGACATGGTTTCTCATCGTGTTGTGACTTACCTCTGTCTCTTCCTCTGCAGGGTGTTCAGGCTAAAAGACAAGTACACTTCGCTGCAGCATGCAGCTCGGGGT
>NW_013952824.1:505452-506298 GCF_001266775.1 Austrofundulus limnaeus
TGATTAATTTCTAGTAAAACGTCTGGCCTGCTGTCTGAGTGATTGTTTTTTTAAACTCATTAAAACTGAACTCGAGTCTGAACAGATTATGGCTTTTATAGGTTTTACTTCTTCCACCCACTGTATGGTTAATAATACTGCAATCATTTCTCCTGTATAAACTGATAAATTGTCAGKGATTCTTTTACCTACTTTTATATAAAATTCTGGAACTATAAATGCAACTCCTATTTTCTCTGTTGATTTTGAAGCATCTGTGTATATCTGAATGTACTGATAACTGTTTATATAATCCTGCACTGTATGTGAGTTGAAAACTTATGATGTATCTCTTTTCTTTTCCATTAAAGTCAAATCAACTGTAGCTTCTGGAAGAATCCAGGGAGGTATTACTGACAGCGGTAACATTGGCCTTATTGTTAGATTTTGTATTTGGTATTTCTCTGTTTCCTCTTGAATCACCCACCCAAAACTACCTGTCTTTTTCCTTTTTCCCAGCATGCACTTAAAATGTTTAGTGTTGGGTGATCTGGATTATTGCTTTTTAAGTTTAACCAGAATCATCATTTGGGTTCTTCTCAGGTCCAAAGGTAATTCTCCCATTTCGACTTCTAATGCTGATGTTGGTGTGGTCTTAAATGCTCTGGTACAAATTCTTACTGCTTGGTGTTGAATAATTTCTAATTTTTTTAGATGTGTTTTTGCTGCAGAGCCATAAACTACACTTCCATAATCTATATTTGATCTTATTAGCCCGGTGTAAATATTTTTTAATGCTCCTCTGTCTGCTCCCCGGTCACTGCCAGCTAAATATCGCATTATATTTAATACTTTTTTACATTTGTC
>NW_013952824.1:507298-507668 GCF_001266775.1 Austrofundulus limnaeus
CAATAACTGTTTTCACCTGATGGTCCTGGTCTCCCATCTACCTCCAACTTTTACTTATGTTTTCCCATGATCCCTCTTTAAAGCTTAAAATCATTTCAGCTCCTCTTACTATTATTTTAATCTTCTCAGTTTTGTTCTTGGCTTGGTCAGTACAGTTGAAAACATATGCTATGAATAATACTATTTTTTTCTACTGATATTGGAACATTTTCTTATGTCTGTACTCTGGTTTGTTGTGCATTTTGACTTCCTGTTTGTTCAATCTCTCTTGTTTTCAGTTCCTTCATATTTTTAACTGCTTCTGCATAGCTTATGTTTTTAGTTGTTAAAATCTGTATGATTTCTTTTGCTCTCTTCCTTACCTCACATC
>NW_013952825.1:0-565 GCF_001266775.1 Austrofundulus limnaeus
TATAGATTCATTCCCAGGATTTATAAAGATTCACTCCCAGGATTTATGTAGATTCACTCGCAGGATTTATGTAGATTCACTCCCAGGATTTATAAAGATTCACTCCCAGGATTTATAAAGATTCACTCCCAGGATTTATGCAGATTCACTCGCGGGATTTATATAGATTCATTCCCAGGATTTATAAAGATTCACTCCCAGGATTTATGTAGATTCACTCGCAGGATTTATGTAGATTCACTCGCAGGATTTATATAGATTCACTCCCAGGATTTATATAGATTCACTCGCAGGATTTATAAAGATTCACTAGCAGGATTAATAAAGATTCACTCACAGGATTTATATAGATTCACTCGCAGGATTTATATAGATTCACTCGCAGGATTTATATAGATTCACTCACAGGATTTATATAGATTCACTCGCAGGATTTATATAGATTCACTCGCAGGATTAATGAAGATTCACTCGCAGGATTTATATAGGTTCACTTGTAGGATTAATAAAGATTCACTAACAAGATTAATAAAGATTCACTAACAAGATTAATAAAGATTCACTA
>NW_013952825.1:5285-7313 GCF_001266775.1 Austrofundulus limnaeus
TTCACTCGCAGGATTAATAAAGATTCACTCGCAGGATTAATAAAGATTCACTCACAAGATTTATATAGATTCACTCGCAGGATTAATAAAGATTCACTCGCAGGATTTATGTAGGTTCACTTCCAGGATTAATAAAGGTTCACTCACAGGATTTATATAGATTCACTCACAGGATTTATATAGATTCACTCGCAGGATTATTAAAGATTCACTCCCAGGATTTATATAGATTCACTCCCAGGATTTATAAAGATTCACTCCCAGGATTTATAAAGATTCACTCGCAGGATTAATAAAGATTCACTCCCAGGATTTATAAAGATTCACTCACAGGATTTATAAAGATTCACTCCCAGGATTTATAAAGATTCACTCGCAGGATTAATAAAGATTCACTCGCAGGATTAATAAAGATTCACTCACAGGATTAATAAAGATTCACTCACAGGATTTATATAGATTCACTCAGGATTTATATAGATTCACTCCCAGGATTTATATAGATTCACTCGCAGGATTAATAAAGATTCACTAGCAGGATTAATAAAGATTCACTCACAGGATTTATATAGATTCACTCGCAGGATTAATATAGATTCACTCACAGGATTAATATAGATTCACTCACAGGATTAATAAAGATTCACTCACAGGATTAAAATAGATTCACTCCCAGGATTAATAAAGATTCACTCACAGGATTTGTAAATAAGAGACAGTTCTGCAGAAAGCTTGAGTTTTCACTTGTGATGTAGTGTCACAAGATATATTATTTATCCATCCATCATCCATCCATCCATCCCTCCATCCATCCATCCATCCATCATCCATCCATCCCTCCATCCATCCATCCATCCATCATCCATCCCTTCATCCATCCATCCCTCCATCCATCCATCCATCCATCATCCATCCCTCCATCCATCCATCATCCATCCATCCATCCATCCATCTTCATCACCCTCTTGTCTGTTCAGAGCCTCAGGGAACTGGTGTCACTGTGTGAGAAGGAGGATCCATTCTAAACAGGTCTACCGTCCATCTTAGGAACAGATAACCCTTCAGTCTCTCACTGTGTTACTAATGAAGCTAACATACGAGTTTTTGGTCTGTGAGAGGAACCAGAGAACTCGTAGAAAACAAACACCTGCACAGAGACCTGTGACCTTACTTCAGTGAGGCATATGCTTCTGACCATGATTCATTTCTTGTTATTCATTTCAAAAATACTTTATTGATCCCTGGAGGGAAATTAGGTAAATTAGGTATCAGTTTGGTGCTCAGAATTATGTTCTGTCAAMGACTCTCAGCTACTACCACACCAACATATATGAAAATGTGTCAGTGTTTGTAGACTGTTGGAGTCAATCTAATTCAAGATGGGTGCCACTGCTAACTGACATTAGCCAACATAAATATAACTAATTTACTCAGTGTTAGAGATATAGAGTTTATGTGGTGTATATGAGAAGTCAACGCATTATTTGAAATGCTAACAATCTTGCAAAATCTCACAATATTGTGGATTATTTTTGAGGTTTGACCTAAAACTTTATCTCTTCTCATCATAACATGAGCTTTAATCTCTGGCCTGAATAGCTGTTGGTGGTCAACATCCCTTCAAGTAATGTTTGGTGTTGAATATTTATCCCATTGTTTTTAAATTACTATTTCACTTTCTGTTTTATGTTAAATTCCTRAGCATACTTCTTTTCTTTACTCCTCTTCAATTGTCTTCCTGTCCTCTGGTCACAGCAGGTCTTTAACTCATTCACATTTGCTTTGTTGCACTGTAATCCCAAACAGTTGTACTAGCTCATGACTAATACGGTCACAGCAGTCAAATGTCATTATGGAGTTGACCAAACTATAAAGTTTTGAGCTCTGTTGAGATTTATGCCACTTTAACTGAAAAGGGCTCAATATTTTATAGCTAATTTGTGTGGAACGCTCAAACGTTTTAGGAATCATACAGTAGTGTCATGACGTTATCAATGTCATGACGTTCTGGTGGGTGGGTCTTATCTC
>NW_013952825.1:7803-8725 GCF_001266775.1 Austrofundulus limnaeus
CCTGGTGGTGAAGTCTTGAACTACAACAAGAGCTACACCTCTCTGTAGCTGTGAGGTGTCATGATACAATATTGTGCTTGATGCATGTGCACTGTTCTGAGTTGAAACTATTGAAAAATTTAAGTGAACTACCCCCTAATCATAAGTTGAGAAAAATCTATATTTATAAGATAACGCTGAGATAATTTAAGGCATCTGCACATGTAATTTTTATTTTCTGTAAATTGAAAACATTTAAAAATATCACTAAACTATTTTTGTGTAATTTGTTGCAAAATAAATTTAGAGTTTTGTGAACTTATTAGGGTTTACAGTGTGTAGAAATCTGATGTCATGTCAGTTCTGCTGACAATCAGTGAATTTATCTTCCAAGTGTCTTCCTTCTTGATGTAGGATTTTTATTTTTATCTGCTGTCTTTGTTTTTCCTTAAACTGTCTGTGTCTGGTTATGGCCTTGACCTTTTTTTACGTTCTCCAGTTTACTTTTTAAATTTACTGCCACTGCAGCATTTTTGGTTTACTTTTACTAAAAATTGGTTTTGATCTATCCTCTGTTCTTTCTTCAGTCACAGAACATGACAAATCAGTTCAATGCTCGTCAAAAGAAAAATAAAATGTCCACATATCTCCACTAGCTGCACCAAAATGTGACTCCAATAAATACTTGTATAACATTATTATGTAATAAATTCTCAGTTTAAGTGTGACAGTACCTGAAAATGTTTCCAGTCTATKGTCATCAGTGGTGGGATGTAACTAGGTACAAGTACTTTCTTGATGTACTTAAGTACATCTTTCATGTATCTGTACTTTACTTAAGTAGATTTCATCATGGCCACTTTTGACTTTTACTCCACAACATTTTACATTAAGTATTTGTACTTTTTACTCGACTACATTTCTGCAATGCGTTGAATTACAA
>NW_013952825.1:10948-13545 GCF_001266775.1 Austrofundulus limnaeus
TAAGCCACCAAGGTGGAAGTGGACAGTGAACATGCACATCTGCATGATAAAAGTACTGCTTTAACAAACAAATAAAGAGGAATGATGTTTTTTACAAAATGACCCCATTCAGCATCATGAAGCCTTCAGAACATAAACTGACACTGTTATGGTGACAAAAAAAAAACCTTTGTCACCACAAGTCCAAAAGTTGACACCATACATCACATTATATAGGCATATGTTCAGTATATAAAGAAAATCATCACTTCCTTGTCATTACTCTTCTTCAGTGATAGAGCTTGGTGATTGTCGTCGCATGATTTACCAAGAATGCAGAAACACTTTGGAATAATGTACAGAAAGTCTGCGTGTATGGTCGTAAATAATGATTTAATTCTGAGCGACAAGCAAACAGGACTCAGCAGTTTAAGCATTTTTTAAGCTGCCTACACTCACCTAAGATGAAACACTGCCGTCTTGGCTACATTAAAACAGAAAGCTGAAGCTCCCTGTTTTTTGACTCGATGTGGAATGGGTCGCTCCCACACCTACCTCAGCTAGTGTCAATTCAGCCTCAGAAAACCAGACCAGTGTCTAACAATTTACAATTTCAATGTGTGTGGGCCGAAAAATTAGCCATAGCGCTTTAGCATAAGGTGCTAATGAAAATATTAGCTCACCGTGCTTCTGCCAATAGACAGGTTATTTTTTCATCTCCAGTCCCAAAAGATCACCCACAGTGGCTGAAGTAATGACAGATCATAAAACCCGGACACGATCAGCAGACAAAAACAGGTCAGCTTTGTCAGTCTCCATCTTCCGGTGGATCTCTGAGACGACCAGCTGCGGGCAATCTTCCGGTCCTTGGAGCTGCCCTTCGACAATGCCAATTTCTATCGTTGCATGATTTACCAAGAATGCAGAAACACGTTGGAATAATGCACAGAAAGTCTGCGTGTATGGTCGTAAATAATGATTTAATTCTGAGCGACAAGCAAAAAGGACTCAATCAGGAAGCCCTGTCGGCTTGTGGCTGACACGTCAGCGGACACAGCCAATAATATACACCATGATAACATCATATGACGTGCTTATAACCAATCACAGATCGACTAATGTACTGTCCAGCCAATCACAGGGCTCTCAGCTCAAAAAGTCTCTTATCAAACAAGAGAGTTCGTCTGTTGCGGAGTCCTGACGTCTGGGCAAACAGATTTGACAATGATCATGAGATATATGAATACTGGACAGCTTCAAGGTGAAACAGATAGATAATTAGTCCATAACAGTGATGGTTCAAACTGTTAAACACTGCCATCAACTGTTCAGGAAAATTATTACACCTCTAAATGTTTTCTCACTGTGGAAGGGGTGTGCACAGCAGGGTGGCCAATGGGGTGGCCAAAGATTAGTCTGTGGTGGCCATGGCCACCCCTGGCCACCCCCTGGCTTCATGTAGAAGTAGGCCCAGCTCCTTCCTGCTTTTTGACCGTTGAGTAACACCATTTTGTTTAGCTGTGTTCATGTTTATCTGTCYACTCTCGACCCTTTTCTTTATTCTGTAAGAACACATTTTCCATTTCCCATAAAACTCATGTCAGTGTCTGGTGCCAGATCTCTGTGTTTGTGTGGTGGGCCTCCCAATCCTGMAAAGTTAGTGGCTTAGTGTGACTACAAACCAACTCTGGTGAGTCACTGGGAATTGTGAAATGGTTTGCAGTAGGAGGTGTATCCAGGCCAGACTTCAGTGAGGTATGCAGAATGTACACATGTCAAAAACTCACAGTGTGCAGGTGTGTCTGCCTTTATCTGCACAGAGATGCGTCTTCACAATATGAAAATGTTTTAGAGCATTTAAAAGAAGCTGCCTTTTTAAGTGAAACAGTTGTTGCCTCTGTGGCTGCCTGAACGCTCTTGCTGGGGTTGGATTGAGGAGCTGTGGGCATCTGTCCAGACGGGACAAACTCTCAACAAAGCTGCATTTATCCACAGCTGAAGCTGTACGAGAGCTTGACCCCTACAAATAAAGACACAGTTTGTGAGGCAATACTGAAGGAAATGCTGTCACAGACACTTGTCTCTGTATAAAAGCTGCTAATCATACCGCTCCACAGTCCAGACATGGTGAACAGAACCAGCTCCTAATCCCTGCGAGGTCAGGATCAGAACCGTTGTTGTTTTCAAGTTTTCATACAGAGAACTGAAAAATGGTGATCTCTAAAAATAAACGAGGGACGAGAATTTTCTAATTTTCTCTGCAAATGGCAGAAAAAATGTTTGTTTTGTTTCAAACATGAAATTCTTTTTTGCAAACATGAGAAATACATTCTTCCTTCTTTAAGATGAGTTTCCTAAATGTAAATGTTTTTGGATCTGTTCAAAACTCGGCTAACAGTTTTGTATTGTTTTTCATTGCTCAGATATGACACTCATTGAAAAAAAAGACAAATAAAAAACAATTTTAAATTCAAACAAAAAGTAAGTCACAGATTTTCCAGCTAAAGGTAAAACATGATGATGGCAAAGCAGGTGCAGAAGATGGATGCATGGATGGATGGATGGATGGATGGATGGATGGATGGATGGATGGATGGATGGATGGATGGATGGATGGA
>NW_013952825.1:13884-14623 GCF_001266775.1 Austrofundulus limnaeus
CATTGGTAATGTGTGACTGGGCCTCGTGACACTTTATGTTCAACAAATTGGGCCCCGAGGTCAAAAAGGTTAAGAAGCCCTGTCTTAAAACACATGAGGCTTTGCTTTTCATTGGTCACACAGCTCCAGACTTATAACTATGTGTGATGAAGTCTGTTTAAATRAATGTGAAATAAAACAGACAGCTTGAGGGAGAGGCTCTGTCAACTCCAAGCTGTTCTTACATTTGTTATAGTTATCATGTAAAAAAACACAATTTTATTTTTTTTTAAAACAGATTGTATTTTATATAAAAAAAATATTTACTAAGGAAAGAGTCGTATATTTAAACATAGGGTGATTCTGTATTTTAAAGGAAAGAAGAATATCCAGCTACTGGTATGTGAAGAGTTTTTTAAACAAGTTTAGCATCATGTGTGAAAATGTAATAAGCCACCAAGGTGGAAGTGGACAGTGAACATGCACATCTGCATGATAAAAGTACTGCTTTAACAAACAAATAAAGAGGAATGATGTTTTTTACTAACTGACCCCATTCAGCATCATGAAGTATCTAGCTGTTAGCATGTTAGCTGCATCATTCCCAGATCCACCAACAAACAACAAGCTGCCGTCAGACACAAACAAGTGTTTTATTTTTGTGCTTCATGCAGGGGCGGAGCCAGACATTTTTCCCAGGGGTGGCCAAACTGGGACCACTACTCACACAGGGGTGGTCAGACTGGGACCACTACTCACA
>NW_013952825.1:14713-16013 GCF_001266775.1 Austrofundulus limnaeus
AAACTGCTGTTTTACATGATTGTTGAATGAAATTAACATAATTATTAATTTAAAAACATGACAGATAATTTGTGAAACAGATCCAGTTTATCTGTTAGTTTCTATGTTTGCTGTGAGCTGTTGTCCTGTTTGGTCTGTTTCTGCTCCTCCATGATGTCACAGACACTACCAGTGGACGGGATGGGCGGGGCTTAGTCTAGTCATATTTATATTTAAGTCTATGAGTTCACCCTAGATCTGACTGTAGTTTATAAATAATAGTATTCTGTTTCAAAACAGGCCGTGAAATAGGCTACTTAGACTAGAAAAAAGTTACAAAAATGTGCTTTGTAAAAATCTAATTAGACGTCCTGTGGTCATAATTAAAAAAAGTTTTTAGATGCACACTTAGAAAAGTAGGTCAAGTCTAATACTAGGTTCAGACTGAACATGTTTAAAGCATCAGGTCCATCAAGGTTTATATGCGAAGTCTACAGTGGATCCACGTCAAGGAGTATCAGTAAGTGCTGCGGCGTGACTAGCACGTTTAGCGAGGCATGCTTTGAAGCTGTAAAWGCAGTTTGAGAATTTCACGTGTGCCCGGCACGTCCAAAGCAGCAGACGCTGGAGTTGAAAAGTCTGAACTTCTGCTGCTCGATGCATCATGTGAACCAATCAACAGACTCCACTGTGTGACGTAGCGGTGCATTGTTCAATGTGACGGTTTCCTGAATGACGCCCACTTACCTGAGACAGATGGACAGGAAGCTCTTTAGCTGAGATCGGCCATCTGCAGTTGGGGTTCTGGCTGGAGATATCAGCACCGATGCGGGTCAGCGGCTCGTCAAACCGACRGCGGTSTCAAATCAAGCTCGGGACAAAAATKGTTSTGAAAGTGAGCCTCGTCAGCTCACAGCTCATGGAGCGGTGAAACTCAGCAAACTCAGAATTCCTCTGAATTATCTGGTGAATTAATTGTGAATTAATTATCTGGTGAGTGCGACGTTCTCTTGCTCTCAGTAACTAAAGCAAAGCCACTTTCTTTATTTCATCCACCATTAAACAGAGACCGACAGAGGATAGCTATTTAATTTATAACTTTGCTAAGGATTTATTTTGTCTTGCCCACAGTTTTTGCTGTCAGCAGCATAAACTGATTTAGACTTTAGATTTTTTGATTTATTTTTGGTAAATTTACACTAAAAGAAAAAGAAAACAAAATGAAACAATTTTACAAATACAATCAATAATTTACCAAAAGCGGAGTAGGCTGAAGCCAAGACTTATACTTGTCTACCCTATTCAATGACTCTCAGTATAC
>NW_013952825.1:16871-18756 GCF_001266775.1 Austrofundulus limnaeus
CGCACGTGATAACTGATGCATGCCCATGTGATAATTGACGCGTGCCCACGTGATAACTGGCCACCACCAGAGGTCGCCTTAACAGAATATTTTCTGTATTTGACCGTTTTTTAACAGGTGATGGAAGAATCTGAAAGTCGTCCGTCATTTTGACAGATTGCAACTAACACCCCTGACCTCTTAAGTCTGGAAGACTTAATAAATAAGCCAGGTGAGGCAGAAAAATAAATTCAACAAGTCTTCACAAGACGACTCTGTGGTATCACACTAACGCAGAGACATCTTTATTCACGGAGTAAGTACATCATGGAGGTCTTATTTAATCTAAAATTCAGGGGATTCTGTTATCAGTCCATGAAATGGATGTTATTAGGCGTTATCAGTCCCATACAATGGCTTCAGAGGGTCCCTACTGTGCCTTCTAGGCTTCAGACTGTCCCAACAGTGCCCCCTAGTGGGTTAATATATCAATGACAATGAATGTGTAAATAACCAAAAGATAATGTAATAAATTTTTTGTGTCAATGTCAGTCTCAAAACCAAGTCTCCCACCCTCTGGTCCAACACTCTACCCATTGCCCTATTGGAAGGCCACACTATACAACCGTTGGAAGGCAGTGTCTTTAGCACTAACCATGCCATTTTCTCTAAAGTTAACTTTAGTGGCTTTAAGTCTCATGTTAACCAGTTTTTTTATGCCTCATATTAACCAGATAGTGGCTTTATGTCTCATACTAACCAGCTGACAATCAGAAGCCATTCTATGGTACAGGGAACCTGCTAACGGCACAGGCGGGACATTCTGAAGCCATTCTAGGGGATTGATAACGCCTAATAACATCCATTTCATGGATGATAACATCAGAAGCGGGTGCAAAAATAAATAAAGTATTTCCATTTGATCATCATCTCAGATCTAGACACCACACTGAATGCATCTCCAGGAGATGATAGCGTAATGAAGGACAGGACAGGAAGCTTTGGAGTGAGTCTGTGAGGTGCAGCTGAACCAGAGGTGAAGCGGGAGCGCATGCTGGAATAACAAGCACCACTTCAGCCAAAGTTTTAAAATCAGAAAACATTTATCCAGTCAAAGTGCAGAAGACTTAGCAGGAGGAAATGCAGCAGCGTGTGCTCCCGCTGCACCACGGGTTCACCTGCGCCTCACAGACATGCTSCAAATTCTTCTGTCCTTAAATCCTCCTGTCCTTAATCAATTCACTGTCAGCTCCTGGAGATGCATTCAATATGGTGTCTYGATCTGAAATGATGATCAGATGGGAATCTTTTATTTATTTTTAGATGAAATAAGACACCTTCGTGATGTAAACCTAGGCCTACTCTGTGCATGAAAAAGCCTCTGAGTGACGCCACAGCGCTTGCTGTTTTGTGAAGCCTTGTTGAATTCTTTTTCTGCCTCACCTCACCTGGCTTATTTATGAAGTCTTCCAGGGGTGTTAATTGCAATCTGTCAAAATGACGGATGGCCTTTAGATTTTTCCATCACCGTGTAAAAAACCGGTCAAATGCGGAAAATAATCCGTTAATGCGTCTCTGGTCAGCACCATAGTAGCTATTTCTTAGCTTTATGTGCTGCAGCTGTAAGTCCCAGGTGACAACTGGAGTTATTTGTTGAAAAAGCTTTATTTTCTTTGTTTGAAGCTCAACTTTCAAAACAGGCTCCTGTCCCTCTGCACCTCAGCTGCAGAAGGAGTCGGAGTTATGTTGCGTTCAGGAACACGGTAAAAAATCTGTTTCCCTACACACAACGTGCTGTGAGCAATGAGTGCTGCCCATTCATTGCCATTTCATAAATATACTATGAAAGATGATCCATTTATATTGGCATACACCAAATAATAATAATAACAATAATAATAATAAC
>NW_013952825.1:27308-30650 GCF_001266775.1 Austrofundulus limnaeus
ACCACACCAGCCTCGGACAGAGGAGGAGGAGCGCTCCGACAGCCTGACAGAAAAAAATAAAAGCATACCACTGCAGTACCACTGCTCTACCCATATGAGCAGCAAAAACACGTTTTTAGACCAAATATTACAGATTTGAACAAATACGCACAAAAACATCACAATTAGCACAGAAACAGTACTATACAACATTTTAGACACATTCTAGACAGTTTAACAGCTAAAAAAAGGTTAATTTTGGGGTAAGTTACTCTTTAAAAGCAGGGGGGCTGCTGGGGTGGGGGGGGTGCAAGCCCCTCCCCCCTGTAGATCCGCCCCTGTGTTTAGCAATATTGCAAGAACTATTGGTTTTTGTACAAGTGTTGCGTCAGACTGGAGTAGAAACCAGGAGAGGTGAGCTTGTCAGCAGTTGTTTCTCTTTGTCACCTGGTGAAGAAAAGTGCTGTCATGGCCCACCTGATGGTAAATGTTCAGAGGGAGGAGAGCCAACTGTCCTGTCTGCAGACTGGTGTCTCAGGGGTTAGCTGTGGAGACAACAGGGTGAAGGGGTGAAAGATGGGATGGGTGGGGGGAGATGGTCTGCGAGTAGGGAGGGAGAGTTTATCCATTTTCAACCATCAGAGCTCCTTCTTTTGGGTTTTTTTACGAATACAAAGCAGTTAGTTTTAGCATTTCCAATGCAGCCTGAGGTCATTTTCTCAGAAATATCCTGAAATTTGCACCAAAATGTTTGCGTAATACAGATTAAATAGGTACAGTATGTAACAATTTAAATAGTGTTTATTTGAAGTGTGGAGCAAGGGTATAAAATGTAAGCATACAAACAGTATCAAAGAATATACATACAGTATATAAATATATATAGGGAGGAGTTGTGTAGATGGATGTCATGCATGTTGGTGGTCTCAGTCTTGCACTGAATGTGCTCCTGTGTTTGTCCACCACAGCATGAAGACGATGGGTGACATTGTCCAGGATGACATGTAGCTTAGATAACATCCTCCTGTCTGACACCACAATCATTGAGTCTAGCTCTGCCCTCACAAAATCACTGGCCTTGTAGATAAGTTCATGTCTGTTTGTATTCGCTATCCTCGGCATCCCAGCACACAATAGAAAACAGGAGGACACAGGACACCATAGTCTCATAAAACATTGTCAGCATATTCTGGCAGATTTTAAATCACCTCAACCTTTCAGCGATAGGGAACATCATTGTCCTTTACATAGCTGTTGAAATCAAGTGTTTTGTAGGATTTCAGGCTCTCCAGGAATCGTGTGTCGCTTGGTGTCTGGATCAGGTAACAATCCACTCACCTCCATGTAAGACATATGGTTCATGAAAACGTATCTCAATTATTAATGTTAATCTAACAGCATAATTTGTTTTATCACGATGATAAACTGTTGTAGTACACTGAGAAAACCGCTAGCTAACGTTGCTACTGCAAGATACAAGCGGATACGGCAACTGGCCATATTCTGCTCCTGCTACATAACCTGCAGGACTGATTGCGCAATCGTGGAGACAGAGCTTGATTTTGCCTCCTAGTCCGTCTTGTACTCTATTTGAACAGGAAATGAGGATATTAAGCAATTTTGATTAAGAAAAAACATTTAAAATTGTTTGAGTTTATTGAAAATGTCTTTAAACTACAAACCATTATATAAATATGACAATTTAATGTGTTCGATATTGGTTTTTTTTTTTCCATGATGACAGCCTGCATCTAGTCACATCTGGTCTTGGTCTTGACTACAACCCTAATACACAGTGAGCCCCTAGTTGGAAATGGGTCCCTAATGTCCTGATCCTTCTCAGATCCACAGTTTTTCTTTTGTCTTCTTATTTTGAGCTAGGTGGTTCTGCTCGCACCGTGTGACAAAGTTATCAACCACAGCCCTGAATTAACCGTTTTCACCTTTACTTGCACGTCCTACTATCGCAGAGTCATCAGAAAACTTCTAGAGGTGGCAGGACGTACGAATGCAGTACNTTTTTTTTTAACAAAAATCCTTAATTTTTCCATTGGCACTGTGAACTCAAAGGCATGTTGTTAAGTTATAATTTGTTTTTCTTTTCTCCACAATGAACATGCAGGCATGGAAAACTTGTAAATTGGGCTGTTTCCTTTAAGGGGCATGACAGAAACAAGCAGAATAAAGAGCCTCTTTGCTGTCAGCAGAACTTGGAGTTTTAATCTGAGCAATCAGCACCTCACAACTATGCATCATGTAGAAATCAGATTATGTTGGCTCCACACCCTGCCGACTGGAGCTTTAAATACATGACATGTTTCAGCATTGTTCTTGTTGCTGTTTCTGCCTCTGGAGATGAATGTGGAAACATAGCAGGAGGTGGGCTCGTGCACACCATTATTTTCACACAGCACTCATGACAGGAGTATCTCTTGTATCCTCTAAACCAGCAAAACAAGTCACTTCATGCTGTCTGCCTCAAAGACCACAGCACTCTTTGGCACAGCACTCCACTCTATTCATGACTCACTTGAGTGAAACGCCTCAAACCTTACGGCTGCCAAATTACAGTATGAAGGGAACAGAAATGTCTGCAAAGGGCTGCTTTTACTGCAAGGTGGGAAAAGGACTCAGGGCATTCGTAAAGGCACTTGCAACCCACCTGAAAACTTTTTATTTGTATTTTGGTATCATTCATCATAAGGACACATGTTGCATTTACTGTCAACACCACGGCAGTAATACTGGGGTTTTTTGTCTCCGTGGTGTAATTGGTGTAATTGCTCAAGTTAATTATGTAGGCTCAGTAAAATCACAACACTATCTGAGTTTACATGTTTTTGAGTGTATGTAAATAGATTGTATGTCTTTTTAAATGAAATGACATGCTTGGTGGCTCCATGTTTAGGAGAGTGAAAGTTTCTCTTGCCCTAAAATTTATCTTTACTCACTCTGTAATTATCACGTCACACATAAAAACCTCCCATTTGTCAAGCAGGACTCACGTTGCATCATGTTGTTCTAAAAAGCTGTGATCACACTGACAAACAATGACAGGTAGTCAAAGAGCACTGCTGCAGGTTGGAGCAAAAGATCCTGGATTTTCTGGAAATCACTTTTATTTTTAGAATTCCCATCTTGTATTTTGTTTAGCCAGTGGCAAACCTAGAAAATTTTCCATGAGGGTGCAATAGCTCTAGACAGGATGGCAATGCAGGATCACTTCACTGAAGTACTGTACATAAGAAATTTCCTATATCTAAATAGTCAACAAAACATCCATAAAAACACTTTGAAACACTATTTATTGCCCTTTTTTTCTAAGAAACAAAGATAACTTATATATACATATACACATACTTA
>NW_013952825.1:31884-33082 GCF_001266775.1 Austrofundulus limnaeus
CTCTAATCCCCCCTCCCCTACGCACTTTGATGCATTTTTCAAATTTCACCTTGGGGCGGAGTTATCTTTTCACAGGGGGTAAGATACACTTTAATATGTTTAGCACCCAGTTAAAATACTCCAGAATGCAGGAAACAACATCTACTTTAATCAAAATTTCCCCAGACTCCCCACCAGTATGAGAAGATGCCTTTCTTGGAAAACTGAATTTTTTGCACAGTAGTAATGAAAACTTGAAATGATTTTACTCTTCGATAGCAGTGGTACAGTAACTGATGATGAAAGCCACCAGCTGATCCTGCTCTATGATTCTCACATCTGTCTGACCAGGTCTGAGCTGAGAGGGTCTGCAGAGCTCCTGCAGATGTTTACAGAAACTTTGAATTCTTCACATGAGGTTGGAGGTCAGATTTATTGTGATGATTGGAGGTTTTCATGTTTACCTTCTGCTTGCTTCCTGCTCCTAATTGCACCACCTGCGTGCAATCACCCTGATGACATCCTGGGCTTTAAAAGTGTCTCCATACGGATGAGTCCTCGCTGATGCATAACACTGTTTTTGGTAGTGCTTAAGCCTACAATAGTTATTGAAAAGTTTGAAGTTTATTGTTACTTACCTAAATGTTTTTGCTGTTCAAGGAAACCTTCACCATTACGTCGTCTGGAGTTTTGGTCTGCCCAGGATCATTACTTAAAGGAACCAAGGAAGACTTTATGGTCTTGCCTCTCTGCCTGAAGAAACCTTTTACCTGACAAAGGAAACCTCACCTCTATGCCGACTCGTTCTTCAGGAACCTGTAAGAAAGGATTTTCATTACCTAAAATATTTATCATTCAAGATCCAATCTTTATTGAAGAAAACTCACCTGGACTCTTCCCCTTTATTCAGATCCGGACTTGTATATTCTCCCCCTGCACCTGTAAATAAAATCACTTACCTTTTTTCATTCGCCTCCTGTGTTTGGTTGGTCAGTTCCACTAATACTCCTGACTTTCTGAGTTCATGTCATTTATGACAGTTTGGCTGATTTTGCTTCCAAAAATCAAGTACACCCACAATTTGACGAGAACTGTCATTTCACGGAACAAGGAACAGAACATTTTTAGAAAAAGAAGGTGATGGGGCTGCAATTAAGATTTTAATTCTGCTGTTCAAGTTTGTTGAGATGTTGTGTTAAACAATACAGTGGGTAAAATA
>NW_013952825.1:40962-43644 GCF_001266775.1 Austrofundulus limnaeus
AGAAAAATCCAATAAAGGTTCTTCAAAACTGTCACCTGGTGGTGAAGTCTTGAACTACAACAAGAGCTACACCTCTCTTTTTAGTTGTGAGATGTCATGCTTCACTGTTATGCTTGACACATGTGCACTGTTATAAAGAACTTGCAATATTTACTAGAAAAAATCCTCGTAACAATTTGCACTTACTTTTGTTAAATAAATTTAAATGCTACAAATTCATGTAATATTTACTCATCATTATCTAGTAAAAATTATCAAGATTATTTGTGAGATTTGTGAATAAATAAGATTTGTGAATAAATCAGGTAAATTTTACTTAATTTGATCAATTATATGTTACAAATTTAATTGAGCAAATTAAGTAAAATTTACCTGATTTATTCATAAATCTTTAACTAGGCAGTATTCTTAATAACTTTTACTAGATAATGATGAGAGTAAATATTAAATGAATTTGTAGCATTTAAATTTACTTAACAAACGTTAGTGCAAATCGTTTACAGGATTTTCTCTAGTAAATCTTACAAGTTATTTTTTACAGTGTGGACACAATAAGATTTTTAATAAAATGATTCTACTTTTTGCTGTGAAGCAGTTTATTCAATGAGTAATATGAACCAAACTGACTCATTGTGACATGAAGTGTGGAGACTGCTGTTAAATTCAGCTGTAACAAAAATATTTGTCACCCTTTGGAGGTAAAGTATAATTTGAGGTTTAGTACCGTTCCCCACCCCTCCCTAACCTAAATCATTTCATGCAGTCTCTGCAGCAGCAGGAGAGTGGTGGGGGGTGGGTGGGGGGCATCAGGAGGAGAGGGCATCTCAGACAGACTGTCTGGCTGCAGCAGGATCTTCAGCACTCAGCATCATATGATTCTGGGGTCAGAGGTTATCCCCACTGATGAATATCGAGCCCAGTCTTCCTCACAAAGAGAGGGAGTCGTTTTCACTCCCCAGCTCTGGAAAGTTTATTTGAGGAATCCATCCCTGCCAGTGTGAGACACTAAACCTGTCTCCAAGTACAAGAGTTACGTGCACAAATATTACTTTTTGTAACGCTTTTATCAGGCTGCTGTTTTTCATTCAGATGCAGTTGTGGGTGTAATCACAGCCCAGAGGGGGGAGGAATGTGTTTGTATTCACTTGTGAAACATACATCCATGGGATCTGTGACAGGATTTAGAAGATTAGAGTTTGCAGACTATGAGCTGTGTGAAAGTACAATAATGTCATGTTTATCTGAACATCCCATTCAACAAACCCTCTTATTGTATTCTGCTGTCTTCAAAAGCTGAGGCAGAGGATGTTTCACTGATGAAGGTGACTAATCACCCCAGCAGGTTAAATACACCTGAATTTTTTATGATCTAACTTGTTTTTTCCTCATTTAAATATGGATGCCATGAGACAAGTAGAACAGATGTGAACAAATGTTTGGCAGATGATTGAGCAGTCTGGTGTAGATGACCATTCAGTCTTGAGTTAAAGCCAGCAGAGGAGGCGAGAACAGTGACTTTCAGAGAAAAGAAGGAGGAGGATGGTCATGTTTTTCATGTTCAGAGAAAACCGTCTTCCTTCAGGATCCAACGCAATAAATTTCCTCAAAATGAAACATGGAGGAAGCTAATGAGGCAGGGTGCAGCCAGGTCTGACGGTTACAGTCCATTAACCTGCTGGCAGCAAGAAAAGTGATTCTTGCCATGTGACGAGTTAAAGCTTAAGCATTATTACATTTTTTACAGTTATAAATTGTAGCTTAAAAATGCAGACTGAGTGCCACAGAATATTTATTTTTTCATTTTTCAGCCTGCTTTGTCTAGTTCAGAGTTAGCTGTCCTCGAGTGGATCCATCACACAAATAATCACACGTTAACTTATTTAAGATTGAAACTTGGGAAATTTGAACTTTAAAAAGGTCTGATGTTTGCTGCCACAACAGCCTTTGTCCTTTAACACATCAAGACTACTGTTATTCTTTATTATCTGGGCATTCAAAAAACCATTAAAATCTAAGATTTAAAAATTTTCAGTATAAATAAGCTCCATCATATATTAAACATCTTATTGTTCCATACTTTCCTAACAGAGCGCTTCGCTCTCAGACTGCAGGTTTACTTGTGGTTCCTAGAAATTCTAAAAGTAGAATGGGAGGCAGAGCTTCCAGTTATCAAGCTCCACCTGGGCCACAGAAACCACACCTGGGCCACAGAAAACATCTTCACCAAATAAACCACACCTTTAGCAAATAAACCATATTTGGGCCACAGAAACCACACCTGGAACAATTAAACCACACCTGGGCCACAGAAAGCACACCTTTAACAAAAAAAAACCCCACACCTTTAGACAAGAAACCACACCTGGGTGACAGAAAAAACACCTTTAGCAATGAAACCACACCTGGGCCACAGAAAACACACCTTTAACAAAGAAACCACACCTGGGCCACAGAAAACACACCTTTAACAAAGAAACCACACCTGGGCCACAGAAAACACACCCGGACCAAGTAAACCCCACCTTGGCCGAAGAAACGACACCTGGGCCACAGAAACCACACCTTTACCAAAGAAACCACACCTTTACCAAAGAAACCACACCTTTACCAAAGAAACCACACCTTTACCAAAGAAACCACACCTTTACCAAAGAAACCACACCTGGGCCAAAGAAACCACAC
>NW_013952825.1:44174-50572 GCF_001266775.1 Austrofundulus limnaeus
CTGGACCAAATAAACCACACCTTTACCAAAGAAACTACTCCTGGGCCACACAAAACACATTTGCCAAAGAAACCACACCTGGACCACAGAAACCACACCTGGAACAAATAAATCACACCTGAGCAACAGACAACCACACTTTTACCAAAGAAACCACACCTGGGCCACATAAACCATACCTGGACCCATCCTTGTGTGTTTGTCTCTCTCCTGTCGTCTCTGAACCAAACAGTTATGGCAGATGGGGGCCCATTCTGAGCCTGGTTCTGGTTCTGCTGGAGGTTTGGTCTTGGGTTCTCTGGGCTGCTCAGGTTGGCACACTATGACAAAGTGATGGTTTGACTCTGCTGGTTTCTTGGTCATTACAGTATGTGACTGTAATGTGTGACTGTAACATGAAGTGGTTTGACTTTAACTGGATTTGAATTTGGATATCTGTTATATTATTTGAATGATTATATGAATTTTAGGACAACATTTTTTATACTTTGGGATCATTTACTTTAAATAGTAAGATAATCAACAAGTCTCTATTTAGTTTTAGTGTTTGTTTCTAAAACTACTGTCTTTGTTTACTATGACATCATGTCCGGGCTGTGATCAGGTTTCATAAAAACACTGTAAGAACATGGGATTCAGGGCCATTTTGTCTAGATCTCAGAGGCAGAGGGGTTCGGTCAGGATGGACCTCACTGCTTTGATGGGTTTTTTTTTCTGTATGTGTGGATCACAGTATTTTAAGACCAGGGACATAGATCATTTTCTTTTTACATTGCAATTTAAAAGACCAGTATTATGTGTTTCTTGGGCATATAGTTCAATTCTAAACCAAAATAATGTAAATATGTCACCTTTAGTTGTTATGAAAATGCTGTTTATATGTATAAATCAAAATTACATAGACTTCATGTCATGGGATCAACGGGAGTGGTGTGGTAGTAGCTGAGAGACATTCCCAACTTGTACTTCACTACGTATTCTGCAACATCTTTGTTTAAAACCTTGGGAATAATGGTGCGTTCCAGCATTCCTGGGAAGTGGTAATTTCCCTGTTCCCATTGGTAGATTTAAACTGGAACACCCCCTCCAGTGGTAATATTCCACTGATATAGTGGAAGAAATGCGACTGCTCCCAGTTTTGATTACAAGATGGCGGCTACTCGCTGCTTTAGAAAGTTAACTCCGTAACTTTTACTATAAATTATATTTCTTAATATTTTGTGCATGTTTAATCACTCACACAAGTAGTGTGTTTTCTGTGCAATACTGTACGTTTTAAAATCAGTTTATTTTCATGACGTACGTAGCAGAGCTCTTTTTTGTCGTTTAAATTGTAGCAGTGCTGTAGCTAGGTTAGCACACAATCGCCTGTCGGCTAACTGGAATGCAGTTTCATATGGTTTGTTGGGAAATGACGTCACTACCATTTACCAGTTCCTGGAATGTGATGTAAATGGAATGCAGCATAATCTTTGGTGTCAGCTCTGTTTGTCCTTTGGCAAAATATCTCATGAACAAGGACAACAAGCCACACAAGGGTTGTCTCTGAGCTGATGAGCAGCAAAAAATGAACAGATTTCTAAATGTCAAACTGTTCGTTTGTCTCACACAACACAAGCAGTGTGCTGAGGCCTAAGAGAAGTCATGGCTGTGTGTAAAATTGTCTCTAATTATGATTGTGATTGGAGGGAGCTCCACATTCCAGTGCCTCTTATGGTTTTACTGCTATGTGTCTTGGAGCCTGCGGAGCTATTAATACGATACCAATCTCACCAGTGGCTCCAGTTTGGGCCTCTCCTGGGCTCCTGGACTTAACCTGTCCAACTCAGGGGAATCCAAAGGTCCACCCTGCTCCCCCTTTGTACTCACACACACTTTTCTCCCCAACAACGTGGGCATCAAGACAAACAATCGACGCTAACGACAGATCCATGTCAGACTGGGGATAATTATGGGAAAAACATTCTGAGAGATAGTGTGTCATTAAAACCCACCGTCTCCACTAAAGCTACAACAGACTGCTATCCTGATGCTTCTTCAGCCTGTGAGACGTGTGTGTGTGTGTGTGTGTGTGTGTGGGGGTGAATATAAAGCTGGACCTATGTTCTGTGTTCGTATAACTTTCTGTGTAATTGCACCACAAGTTGTTGAGTGAGCCTGCAGACCGAGACATTGGACATCATTTTGTAGGCTGGGACACGTTTGAGTCGGATTCATTTAGAACTTGGACTCATGAGTCTTAATTTGGCGTGAGGATTTGGATCTTGAACCTGGGTTAGTCAGGAACCAAACAGCTCTATAGTCAAATACAATGTCTAAACCAGGGGTCCTCAAAGCTTTTCCTGTAAGGGCCACATAACTTTTCCCTTCTCTGGTGGGGGGCCGGAGTCAGTTTGTAACAGAAAAAGTGTGACTATTGCAGGAGTGCCTAAATGTAAAAAATTATTGTTTTCCAGAAAACACAATCAAATAAGCCTCTCTGGGTTCTTCACAGTTTGTATTCTGCTGAGCTAACAGTCCACTTTTTAGCTTTYAGAGTTTGTTTGCTGACATTTGGCCTTGCAAGCTACTTGTCTTTGTGACAGGATTCATAGTGTCGCCGCAGATTGTATTCTTTGAATACGACCACCACCTCTTTACAGATGAACAAAAACATAATCGTTTGTCCACTGCAGCTTAAATCCTCTGCATTCTGAATCAATTTTTCTCTTACCTAATCTTTTCACCATTATTCTGTTCTCACTTTGACAGGGGCGGGTTTAGGTTTTTTTTCTGGGGGTTGCCAGATGGGGGCACAGACAGCAGAAGGGTGGAACAGAATGTCARGTTATATGTCTGTATGTATGAAATAGTTACTAACTAATAATAGTTAATAATGAAAATAGTTCATAACTAAGGAAAATTTTATTGCTAAAGTCCAACTTTATAATCAAATATAAATACACATATATGAAAAAAAAACTAAATGCTCTCTGGTATTGTTCTAGGGGCCGGACCAAATGGGGAGGCGGGCCGTAGTTTTGGGACCACTGGTCTAAACTAACCAGGATTCTATATGTCCTCTGGCAGACCGTTAATAAAAAAAAAAAAACAGCAGAATCACAAAAATACTGCCAAGATGAGTGGCTGATATGAGTTAAACATGCTTCTGACTCAAACAAGTCAAGTATCTGCAGCGTTATACCATCACTGTTGTGTTAATACAGATGTACTGCAGGAACACTTTTTTATTTATGGAAATTCACAAATATCAGAAAGTCCAATCCAACCAGCTAGACTGTGTGCTGCCAGACATGCCCCCTCCCCCACCACCACTACCATGGACATGTTTGCCAAATACAACACACARCTCACCACACACTGCCCCTACACCCCACCCCAACACACACACAATATACTACAACTATCTTTATGGGGACCTGGCATTGACTTCCATTACATTTCTACAGCCTAACCATGACCACAAACCCTAACCTCACAGGTAAAATAAAAAAAGGTTAAACTCAGCCTTAAAGGCACTGCCTCCACATGGTGGACAAAGAGGTCAGTCACATGCAAAAGAGGKTTTTAAGGCTGTTTCACCTGAAGCTCATCAGACTGATGAAGTCTCTTGGAGGAGAGATGAAACGTTTCACTAAAGAAGAACCATCCAGAGGACCTACTGATTTTTTCTACCTGGATTACTGAGATGCATCAGGACAAAGATCTATGTTCTACCAAACATTTAAGTTCCTCTGTGTTTACAGTAATTATGGTAATAAACTTGTGCACAAAATTAATATTTTCAGACTCAGAATGGATGGATAAGCCGGTTGCGCAACACAGCAGCATGCACGCACACAAACACACACCGACACACACACACACACCGACACACAATCACTCGTTCTTTGCATGATAAACATATTTTATTCCTATTCTTACTTAGGATTTTTTTTCTCACTCACATTATATTTAATTCATTATTTTTTTGACATTAGAAATCATTTCTGATCACAGGGATCAAACAAACATGTCCTTCACACATGCAGGAAGTAATTTGCATCTGTTTAACATATGTTAATGAAGGTGTGTCAGGGGAGGAGTCTTACCTGCGCTCAGTTCCACGTTAATTGTGATGTACAACAGAAATGTGTGTGGATTCAGGCGTACGCACAGTTTGATACATCTAGATGCTTTTGTGCGTACGCTGTTTTCTGGATTTGACCGTACGTCAGGTTTCAGTAAGAAATCCACACAAGTCTTTGTACATGAGGCTCCTGGTCTCTAACTTTATCTTCCAGCGGAGTTCTCCCTGGTATTTCCTGTTTTGTCTCCTTTCTGTTTTTRTATGTCTCTGTCCCCAAATGATACAACAGTTACATATTTAATCATTTCATACCTGGCAACCCTGGTTATGTTTTTGAGTTGGAAATACCGCTGACACAGCAYGCCAGGTATATGTTTAATAGAAAACCTCCCTATAAAATATCAGAGTCAGAGGTGTACTGGCAGTCATGTTGTTTTATTCACACAACACAAGTTAACAATTTGGTTAACTTATGTTAAACTGAAACTGTTTGTGTGTTTTGTTTTGTACTTATTCGGTTTTAGGTTTTTCTGGTTAGTCTTTCCTCTGCTCAGTTTCAGCTTTGTTCCTGCTTCTGTTTCTYCCACACCCACCTGCACCTGATCTGGTTGTCCCTGCACAGGTGTCAGTGGTTTCAGTTCATTAGTTTGTCTTTATATTCCTGGTTTGTGCTTTGTTTTAGTGTTCTGGCATTACTTTGTCTTTTGGTTAGCTGTGTCTGCTCTGCTCTGAGAGAGATTTGTTTGCTGCCACMGCAGTATTTTTGTTTGAGTTAATAAACTTCCAGTTTTAGTTCCTACGTATTGCCTCTGTCTGCATCCTGGGTCCAACCTTTAATACAATCCACCACACGCAACACTAATGAGAGTTGGAAGGAGAGATCATATTTCTCCAGTTTTAGCTTCTCTCCACTGGCTCCCTGTCAAATTCAGAACAGAATTTAAAATATTACTCCTAACATACAAAGCTGTTAACAACCAAGCTCCATCATATATTAAACATCTTATTGTTCCATKCTTTCCTAACAGAGCACTTCACTCTCAGACTGCAGGTTTACTTGTGGTTCCTGGAGTTTCTAAAAGTAGAATGGGAGGCAGAGCTTTCAGTTATCAAGCTCCTCTCTTGTGGAACCAACTTCCAGTTTCTGTCCATGAGGCTGACACTGTCTGCTTTTAAGAGTGATTCAGCACTGTATAAACAAACTGAATTTATTGAATTATACATAAAAGTCCATAAATCCTGTCCAGGGTGTACCCCGCCCCTCGCACTGTGACTGCTGGATATGGACACCAGTGATCCTGAAAGGAAGAAACTGGTACAGAAAATGGATGGATGGATGTATATAATAGGCATATTTTATGTTTTTGTTCCATCATTTGAAAGCTGTTTATGTATTTATGTTTTTTGTCAAAAAACTAATCACTGTATAAAGCAATGGGTCATTAACATCCACCTCCCAAATATTTTGTTGTTGTTCTGGCTGTGGTGGTGCAGTGGGATCGACTTCAGTGACTCAAGTAAACTGGAACACTTTGAAGAGTGACTCAGATTAACCTGAGTCCATAAAGTGAACTGAATTTATCACATCTAAAAGCTCACAGGAAATACTGCTGACTCAGATGGGTCAATCACTGATTCCGGTATAAAACAGTGGACTCTGAGTCCTAACATTTACATTACATGCAGTTTAAATTCACAACATATATTTAACGTTTGTTCATGGAGAGACATTTGAGATAGAAAATCTGATATTTTGGACGGGTTTGTTTGTATTTTCTCAGATTTGTTGAGAAAAGTAAGCAGCTAAACTGTAAATGTTGACACTGAGTGCATTCCCACACTTCAGAATAATCAATGAAAAACTGCAGGAGTAAACTTGTTCAAACTGTAATTGATGCTGTTAAGATAAGATAAGATAAGATAAGATAAGATAAGATAAGATAAGAGAAACCTTTATTGATCCCACAGTGGGGAAATTTGAACATTATAGCAGCTCAAAACAGTGGAGTTGCAGTAACAGGCTGCCTGCTGTGGRGCCAACMTAGAAACAAAGAAAAACTGAAAAACACACAAGGGAAGATGAGGAAAAAAGCAAAAACATCATATTATATCAACACTGTGACACACTGTGGTGTTTATGAAAAAAACCTCTGCATAGAGCAGATTTATTAGCCAGAGGAGTAAGTGAGTTTAAGGGGGCCCAAAGAATCCAGTCCCCAAACCAGCACAGCCATAGTTCAGAATATTGATGGAAAAACTGTTCACTTCTGTGCAGCTTACAGCCTTCCCTGGAAAAGCAGATTAGATGGGTGAAAGAAGGGGGGGGGGG
>NW_013952825.1:51588-57693 GCF_001266775.1 Austrofundulus limnaeus
GGGGGGACAAAAAACAAAACAAAAAAAAAAAACAGGATAACATTGTAATGAACAGCTTTAAGTCTGATTTTGAAGAAAAAGGTTGTATTTCTCTTTAGTCTGATGAGTCAACTGAAGCTGTGTAGTTCTTAGAGACAGACCGGTCCTCCACAAACTAAGCACCAGACGTTGTCTTGGACATCAGTAAATAAATACATAGATGTGTGTTTTATTAAAAACTTTACAGTCTTTATCAGTCTTACTTGTGTCTTAATATTTCTTAGGGTATCTCAGATTGTGAAGTCAGACCAAACAAAAACATGGAAACACTTACTTTCAAAGTAAAATGCTAATTAGCCTGAACTTGTATAGTTCTTTATTAAATTCAAGGTCTCTAAAGCACCAGTGTTCAGTTTTGTGTCTTTTGTATGATTTTGGCATGGAAAGAAACACAGCTTTCTGGTTTGTTTTTCATTTTTGTACAGAGCCCGCGAGAGGACACAGGAGATTATTTTTCTTTGGCGTTCCCACGCAATAGTATTGCGTTACCTCGCAATATCTTCTGCGTTCCCTCGCAAAAGTAGTTAATCACTGTTGTGCCTGCCAGTTTATTAACAAACTCATGTTCACCATTAGTGAGTTAGCCTACTGCTTTAATTCATCTTCAGAATGAATATATCACACAGCCACACATGGAAGTATGTCATATGCCGATATTTTAATACAGTGCAGCCACGCAACATCAATGTAAATTTCCCGAACTTGTGGCGACACATCCTGTTTTGGTAACCGCATATTTCAAAATAAAAGTCTGATTTAATTCAGTTCATAATCAAAACAAACTTGCGTGGGAACGCGAAACAATATTGTGAGGGAACGCAAAAGTATTGCGAGGGAACGCAAAAGTATTGCGAGGGAACGCAAAAGTATTGCGAGGGAACGCAAAAGGGGGAAAAAATCCCCCATGTCCCCTCGCGGGCTCCGTATTTTTGGCTTGCCACCATGTGATCAAAATTTAGAGAAACTTTTGGTAAAACTAACATTAGAGAATTCAGTTTTCCTCACGTAATCAGAATGGTAGTTCCTTTTCTTCTCAGGGATGCTAAATYTATTTTAGGAGGTGTTTTAGTAGTTTTAATGAGCACCAAACATTAAGCTACAATCAGTTCTGCATTTAGTGCATTCTGAAAACTGTGGGTCTTCAGCAGTCTGTCTACATGGAGCTCGCTGCATTCCTAATACACCTCTGAAGATCCATGACCTGTCAGAGTGTTTTTATGTTGCTGGGGAGTCATCCAGTGAGAAGGTCTAACAAAGGTTAGGTATTTTGTTAATTTGCATTCTTAACATGTTATAGAGTTTTTATGGTTAAAATGCTCACTTACATCAGATAAAACTCCCAAAACCCAACAAGTGCTTTAGTTTACTCAGAAACTTTACAGTTTAACCTGGATGTGAAAGATGACCATAGTTGGAGCCCAAATATGAAGCAGAAATGATGCTTTGGCAGGGAGACAGCAACATGCCCGACCCCCACTTTCTGTCTTTCTTCTCTGTTTGTCAGCACTTCCAAACATGGCTACCTGCAGAGAGCCACAGACAGTCAGACTCTCTCTTAAGGATGCTCGGCTCCAGTGTATTATGTTTTTAGCGTGCCTTGGATTTTTTCACAGCAGCCTCAGTTACACCAAACATTGGAGCAGTCCAAGTCCTGCTGATACCAGGCCTGATGCCACTTGATCTCAGAAAATGAATAACATTTGTGTCAAAGGAATTAAGAAAAAATAAACCTTTCTTTAACATTTAATTTTATATCGTTCCCTAACTTAGAGCTGTGATTACTGGTTATGAGTTGCTGAACAACATTCTCGGGGAAGATTCTCAATTTCCTCATGTGTCACAGAGGCTTGCATTCTTGTTGCTTTATTTTTGAAGAATGTTCAGAGAATTCCTGTATTAAACTGTCTCATAATCGCTACAAAGTTGTCACAGATATTGCTAACTCGTCTGAAATTATGAGAAAACTAATTACTGCAGTTCCTATTATTCCAGACTCCTATACATAAAAGCTGTATTTTGCCATCTGACAGAGGTAACAGCCCTGAATGTCCAGGTTTAAATACCACACCAATCAATAGAAAAATTGTCAAAAATCTTAACTTGGAAAGCATGCTTCTGCAAAATAAATCATAAATCTGGATTTCCCATTACTGTACATGTTGGTGACAGAGCAGAGAAAAAGGACTGACGATGTAGAAATCATAAAAACTATTAATAATAATATTAAGCCAATTATTATTCATATTATTCAGTTTAAATAATCTATCTAATGTTTTAAATAATACCTTTGGCTGTGCTGGTTTTGGGGACTGGCTCATTCTTCAGATATTCACACAAGCATACAACACTCATGGCTTTAGATACACGCCTCCCTAAACTCACTTACTCCTCTGGCTAAGTAAATGTGCTCTATGCAAAGGCTTTTTTTTATAAACACCATAGTCAGTGTGTCACATTGTTGAAATAATATGTTTTGTGTTTTTTTCCTCATCTTCCCTTGTGTGGTTTTTAGTTTTTCTGTTGTTAAAGGTAGCYCAACTGTGTTTGCTGCATGACAGGTTTCACCTGTTCCCCCATGTTTGCCTTGTATGTCTTCTTGAATGGATGTTTCTTAACTGCCCCCTCCCCCTTCCCTGAATGTACAGCACCTTGTGAATTTATTTCTGTGAAAGGCGCTATATAAATAAAACTTTACTTAATTTACTTTACTTTACTTAAATATGGGGGCAGCTGCAGAGGTGGAAACAAAGCAAGTCAAAGCAAATATGATGATGTGCAACAAAACAARGTGTATCGCCTAGATAGTTTGACAAACTCAAAATTCAGTGGGACTTAACAAAATATTTGCATATTTGCTCACAATTTTGAGACACCAACCAGAATCCTACAGTCAGAGATTACATTACTTATTTCCGTTATAGATGGTCTTTAGGATCAAACAAAACGAACTGATTTGATTTGATTTGATTTGATTTGATTTGATTTATTTAACAGGAAAAGATTACTAAAAATCAAGCCTGACTCAGCATAATTGCTGTTTTACAGCAGGTTCCTGTTCTGCAGCACATAAAACACTCAGAAATACAGCATCACAATCACATCATTATACACCATAGACACAAAGACAAACAAGCATACCAAATTTCAGGAAGGCAGCATTTACAAAATAGGACGTCTAAATAGGAGCACAACAAAAAGTGTCCAGCAGATGGCAGACAAGATTCTTCTTAAAGGGCTGTAGTTTTGAAATGGACTTTATGTTTTGAGGAATGTCATTCCATGCTTTAGTATAAACATAGAAGAAAGACCTCTAATTAAATTAACTTCAAAGACTCATAACAAGATATCACATGGCAGTAGCATATACCCCCACACATATGCAAAGCGCCAATGCACCAGAACTCAGAAATATGTATTCCTATGGAATTTCATGCTGCTAGGTGAATCCCAAAATGTTATTGTTTTGGGTGGAGGTCTGGGAGTGCCGGGTGAGGGGTTAGTGCTCATTGATAGTTATTGAGTTATAAGCATTTTTGTATGTTCAAACACACCCTTTTTTTAACCACCTCCTCAAATATGGAGTCTATCACAAAACCGTTTACCAGCGCAGCATCGGTCGGACACATCTACAGTCCTGTGGAGAGCCCTTTCATTCAAAATTAACTAAAATAAATAAATTACTAAATAAATAAATAAAATAAATAAATAAATAAATATTCTGTTAAATAAAATGTTCCTGTGAAATAAAACTAAATCAATTAAATTATAATACATTTTAGCAAGTCTTTATTTTTATTTATTTATTTATTTATTTTTGAAAGAAAGGGCTCTCCATGCATTCCTACCACATTTCATGCTTCTAGGTGCAGCTGTTTCTGAGCTATTGTTGACCAAAAATCATTGAAATAAAAAAGTGAAAAACAAAACAAACAAACAAAAAAACTAAGAAAAGAATACAACCCCTGATTTGCGTGCGAGGATCATAATAATGAGAGGCTAGAGTTGAGCTGCAGTATTAGTTTGTTTTAAAGATAAATCAAAACTAAAAATAGAAAAAGTCATTGGAATCATCAGAAATTGGAATAAGAGTTATTTCGGTGCAGGTGGAAAGGTAAAACTGCTGTTTCTGTTTGAAAAGCAAACAACAGTCTTTGACTCACCTCATCTGCTAATCTGAACGACTCARTGAGTCACTTTTTCCAAACTAGGAAGCCAGAAGCTACCAGAATTAGTTAGTTTTTGTAGTGATTTAAACACCCAGGGTTGTGTTGTCAAACCCAATTACAGCCAGTCTTTCTGATGGGTCCATTTTTAAGTATTACATGTTGCAACTTTAATAGGCTTTTAAACTGCCCTAACCAAAAACTGTTTTTAAGGTAAACTTTATTCAGCCTGTTTGGTGTTATCCAACACAAATGGTAAAAATCATGCAATGTTTAGATTTAGGCTTCAGATTTATTCCTTGAACAAGGACACTCAAAGCTCTTCACACTACAATCTGTGTCCTCATTTCCCCATTCATACAGCACTCTATTAGATCTCTACAAGGTTAATATGTACAAATCAARCTATGGAGACTAKTCAGTGTTTTAAATCACATTCATACACACACATTGGACACACATCAGAGGCAGTGGGCGTTCAGTGTCTTGCCCAGGGACACTTTGACAAGTGACATAATAGCAGGGAATCGAACCGCCAAGTCTCACATTAGAGGAACGACTCCCCTAATCATCCTGCCACATTCYCCTCCAATTATTGCAATTAAAATGTTACTGTCAGCGTTATTTTGTTGTTATTTAAATAAGGATTAAATGTTAAAATAACCACAAGTGCTCTAATTTAATTTTTAATCATTTCTTTGTTGTGGAGGGCTGCGTTAACTCGGTGGTCATTGTGGTGGTCTTGTAGGTTCAAGCCCTGGTTGCATCAGGTAGAGCATCCAGTGTAAATGCCTGTGTAACTGCAGTTTATGATGAATTGCTGCCCTCGGGAGATAAGTCTATCAGAAGGCCACAAAGAAAGGACAGTTAAGAACTACAGATTTGACTGAACAAGAATGTTTTTGGTCTGTGTGAGGAAACTGAAGTAAAACCCACACATGCAAACTCAGTGTTCTGGGTAGTTTTTATGTTTCCCAGCGTTAGATGTGGATATGAAAACAGAATGGACTGTGGTCAAGTCCTCCCCTACAGACACAGCTTCCAAGATCCAGTAGGTTGTTGGTTTTCGAATTGACTACCAGAAGACACCAGCAAAGATGAAGGCCGTCCTGTGTTCTCATCCTGACAGAAACAGGATGGTCAGAAAGATTGACATTTCTGTGGTTGGAGAAAGAAAAACAATGAATTGGAGGCAAATTGGAGAGGCAGTGGAAAAAACGCCTCAAGAAGATCCTGGGAAACCTTTCGGTGGTTTAGAAAAAGAAAGTGAGCCCTGTCTCAGAGGGATCACATATAACTGAAAGGAGATCCTGGATACAAGCAGTTAAAAAGAGTTTCATTTGTAGGGTGGCTGCACTCAGCCTTAGAGATATGGTGAGGCGCTCAATCAATTGGGTGAAACTTGGAGTGGCTGCTTCTTCTCATCAAAATGAGTAAATTGAGGCGGTTAAGACATCTGATTAGGATGCCTRCTGGACACTTCAGCCAAGGTGTGTATGTTAAGGCAGTTCCCAGCAGGAACTGGAGAGTGTCCCTGAGTAGGTGGAGGTTTTAGATTTCTCTCCTAGAGCAGCTGTCTCTGTAGCCTGACCGTGACCAGCAGAAGAAAATAGATGGATCGATTAATTTTGTTTGCCTGAGTTTATTTGTGTGTATGAAATGACTGGTAAACGAATGGAAGTTGATGCAAAATCTCCATGAGGATAGAACGGGTGTGTGTGTGTGTGTGGGGGGTGGGGGTGTTACATTGTTGCTACATTGTGGGAACCAATTTCCAGAAAAACGCAGCCTCGTGGGGACTGAATGTGCATCGTGAAGACCAATGCCCATTTCCCACTGGATGCTAATTTTGGGTGGGGGGTTAGGTTTTGGACCTGCGTGTGAATTAAGTTTAGGTTATTTT
>NW_013952825.1:58204-60200 GCF_001266775.1 Austrofundulus limnaeus
ACACACAGTCTGAGAACCCACTGTTCCAAATGGGGACAAAAGACCGGTCCCCATAGAGGAAGATACTTTTGGTGGGTCAGAGGTTTTGTTTGGGATTAACGTGTGAATTGAGATTAGGTTAGGGTTTGGGTCAGGTACGTACCTGTGAGTTTAGGTTTAGGGTAAGGGGTCAGTGTTGGYCTYTAGAAATGACCAGAAAATTAATGCAAGTCAATGCATGGTCCCCATGGGGATATAAAAACAAACTTGTGTTTGTGTGTGTGTGAGCCCAGGTCCCATCAGCTTAGGTAAACTACACACAGAAGGATTTGCTTAAAGCCTTTACCCATTGAGTCAGTCAGTAAGGTGGAGGAATCTCATAATTAAAGCCTCATTAAAGCTATACAGCCCAACTATGCTGGTTTACAGGGCAGACAGGAACCTCAGAGATCCACAATGGGCCCTTTCATAATTCTTCACTTCTCGAAGGGYAAAAAAACAGTCGCTCTTAGCATTTGGGGAGATGTAATTGCAATCACTCAGCTTGTCTGATACTGATAATGGGGCAATGGGAAATTCCTGTCAGAATCGTGGCGCAGGGTGGTTTCGCAACCACTTTGGCAGACTCCACGTTCCACTGCAGGGCAGCAAATGAGTTACAGCATGCTCACATAGCTGTCATCAAACATATTTAAACACAAGAAAAGACAATCAAAACTCACAAGTGTGTGCCATTCTTCTGCCTCTTGAGCAGTGAAAAAGCAAATATTATCTCATCTATCATCTCTGCACAGTTAAAGCTGTTGACACACTGCAGCTTAGGAAGAAATGTAAAGCAGCTACAGTATGCTTTAGCAGCACCACTCCAACAGCACACATTAAATTATAACTCTGTTTTTAATGTCTTTATATTTTCTCACTTTTTGACCTATGAGTAAATGGCAGCTTAAAATTGTTGCTTAATCTATTTCTAAACAAAACATTGTTTATTTGTCTAATTAGACCTGTGCTTTTCCACAAGCAGTCCATTTGTGTCCAATTTGTAAGCTGCAATGGTTGAAATACCAAGTGGGTGTGATGTTCTTGTGGTTGGTCTTTGGGTTCAGAATGTGACACTCAAGCCTTGAAAAGTCACTTTTATTTTGAGGTATTCATGCAATGATGATAACAAGCTTATTTTGCTGCCTGGTCAAGTCTTGGTGCCATGGAGTGCAAGACCTTATTAGAGCTGGGAGAGACCACCCGGGAAACTGTAAACATGAAGCTTTCTCTCTTTATTGAGCTCAAMAACAAGAAAGATTTAATTTTAAAGAATTGCAGTTTGTTTAATTTTTTATTTAACATTCAGTAAACATGAAGCATTTTCAATCCAGTGGGTTTAATTTAATGGAAACACAACGATAAATACTGTGCAGAAGCCGTTTAAATGCTGCAGTGACCAGGTGGATGGGGAAGTGGAGAGACGGTCAGTGGCTGTGTTGGCTGGGTGTGCTCCAGGGGCGGAGCCAGGGGGTGGCCAGGGGTGGCCATGGCCACCACAGACAAATCTTTGGCCACCCTACTGTGCACACCCCTTCCACAGTGAAACAACATTTAGGGGTGTAATAATCCTCCTGAACAATTGGTGGAAGTGTTTAACAGTTTGAAACATCCCCAAGCTCAAAGAAGTGATTGTTTTCTTTATATACAGAACATATGCCTTTGTAATCTGACTTATGGTGACTGTTTTTTAATTTTATCTTTTTTTGTCACCATAACAGTGTCATTTTATGTTATGGAGGCTGCAAGGTGCTCTGTTCATTTTGGTTATGAGTACACCTATCCCTAAATCAGAAAAAGTGAAATATCCCTTTAAATTCACTGTTGGTGATTATCAATATTGCACCTGTTCATTGGGTAAAGTTATTGATATTTGTTTTAAACATGCTGTTGAGGGTCATCATTATTTGGCACAGTGATGTGTTAAAATTTAAAATAAATCAATAAACAATATAAAAGTAAAAAAGCACCCCTAAAG
>NW_013952825.1:60969-64203 GCF_001266775.1 Austrofundulus limnaeus
ACTGAAAACGGAGGCCTCCACCTCTGTTTAATGATGGACGGTAAACAGAGGTGGAGGCCTCCATTTAGTTCTCCCTGTTTCTAAATGTCTCAACAAAACAAAAAATAATAATAAAAAAAACTCTACTGACTGATGTTGCTCTTATTTTGAAATGTAACCTGGAGCTCATTGCTAAGAGAAGCAGAAATAATGAATGAAGACATCAGGTCCGACACGATGGCGTCTTCATATAAACATAGGCTGTGTCTCAATTCATGGGCTGAGTCCTCATGAGCACGTAGCCCATCTGGGTCACGTGGGCCACGTCCTTTCCAGTCCAGGTAAGTAAAAGTAAGTAAAAGTTTATTTATAAAGCACTTTTCTTAGAAATTACTTCACAAATTGCTGAAAAAATACAAAAACAGCAATGCAACAATAAACATCATGGAACTGTCAAATATGTCCATCTCAAAAGGTATCAGCAGKAATACTGAGCCAAACGAAAAATGAAGAAATAAAAGAGACAACAATAAAAATAAAATTCCAGCCCATTTACATTTACAGAGAAATACAAATAATATTTGAGCAAGGCAAGGGAAATCCTGCTACCACYCAGGTACTGGGTTCAACAGCATATAAACACATCTAGCCAAAYGCTTGTTTTAAAATAGGTTTTTAAGCCCTTTTTGAATAGTTCAACATCATTGGTGGAACGTAACGCGAAGGGAAGGGCATTCCAGACGCTAGGGGCTGTAAACGAAAAGGCCCGGTCGCCACGGGTCCTATAGTAGCATGTTCGAGGAATGGCTCGTAAATTTTGATCCTGAGAACGCAGGCAGCGAACTGGACTGTACGTGGAGAGCATGTCCCTAACATAAGCAGGTGCCTGGCCTCTTAAGGCTCTAAATGTAAGAACCAGGATTTTAAACCGGATCTTAAAATAAACAGGTAGTCAATGAAGTTCTGAAAGGATTGGAGTGATGTGAGTAGATTTAGAAGTTCGAGTTAAAAGTCTAGCTGCAGAATTCTGAACAAGATGAAGACGATTTAGCTGTTTTTGGTTCAAACACATAAACTGTTACAATAATCCAGGCAGCTTGAAACAAAGGCATGAATGACCACCTCCAGATCTGAGGCAGACATCATAGGCTGAACTTTAGAAATGTTACGCAACTGGAAAAGGCATGTAGACACTGAAATTTTAACGTTTTTCCAAAGACAGGTCAGAGTCAAATATAACTCCCAGATTACGAAGACTCTGATGGACAGCTGAACACAGAGAGAKCAAGCGCTCCCTAACTTTAGGGATCAATTTTTCAGGGGCCAAAATTAGCACCTCTGTCTTATCCAAATCAAGCAGCAGCAAGTTTTCTGGCAGCCAGCTCTTTAACTCTGTGACACAGTCCATCAGAGAAACCAACTTGTTGGAGGTGGAATCATGAAAAGAGCAGTATAACTGCAAGTCATCTGCATAGAAGTGATGGGACACATCACCAAATTTATTTACAATCTGACTCAGAGGATGGATGTACAGCAAAAATAAAATAGGTCCAGAAATTGAACCCTGTGGAACTCCACAGGTAGAGGGTAGGCTGCATAGACCTGATGTGAAATGAGACAGTCTAGCCCACTCTTGACGTCAGCTTGATGTACGTTTGCATGACCACACGCCCCCGTTACCATAGTGATCGGTTTCAAATCAGACTGAAAATGTGTCAAGACGTGTATTTACATGTCGTTTCACTGGAAGAATAACTAAAACCTTACACGTAAAAAAACAAACAAACAAGAAAAAAAAACAATAATTCGAGTTAACCTCCAGTATCAACACTTGTAGCTGCATTGTTTTATTTAACATCTTATTGCAGCATAAAATTACTTTTAAACTTACTTTTAAAAACTAATTTGTCAGTGTGTGGTGAATTTTCAATCAACGCCAACTCGTTAAAAATATAAAAACTCCACTGTCTTCATTTCTCTGTTTAGTTTTCTGTCCATGCATTGAATCCTTGGATATCCTCGGCCGGATAGGATACTCAAATTCATCCTTGGATTTTGAGATTTTGTCGGCTGCATTCCTCGGCCACATGATGAGGAGCCTTCAAATTGGGACAGTACTCGGCGCAGGGCAGGGACGTATGTGYCCGACAAATGCACACTCATGAGCATGCAGCCCTAGCCTGGTAAAAACCAGACTCTATGCTTCACTTTGCTTCGTACGAGGGTCTGGACTCTCAGCTATAGAGAAGAGATTCTTGCTGGAGGCGTGGCCTCTGCTGAAGTTTAAAATGATTGGATCGAGGGTCTGGACTCTCGGCTATAGAGAAGCGATTCTTGCTGGAGGCGTGGCCTCTGCTGAAGTTTAAAATGATTGGATCGGTTGGCTGCGACGAATGTGTGCCAGCTCCACTGTGAAGGAGGCTAAGCTAAGAAGCTAACCGGAATCGCGTGTGCTGTAAACAACCCTACTGAGAGGAGAGAAGTACCGAGCTGAACGAGACGACTGTAAATGAGAGCTGCTGCTTTGTCAGACAAATTTAATTTAATCTGGAAGCCTTATCAACAAGGACTGGCTTCATTCACTTCCTCCACTGCTGTATGATAAAATAACTAGCAGACACTGCGCAGAACATCGACGTCATTCAAAACTCCGCCTTCTGTTCTCTGTTTGGCCCAGGTAAAATGAATTATAAGCAGACACTGTGCAGAAAATCAGCTTTCTGMTCTCTGATTGGCCTGAATGAAATGCTCCCGAATAAATCCTTGTCAATGGGAGAAGTCCCCGACAGAGCAGTGAAGGAAACTAGAATTGAGCGGAGCTGCGTAGGAAGGCAAGGGTCAGCCTAATGCAGCCCATGAATTGTGACACAGCCATATAATACGAGCAGCTAACATAATCTGCTGGCTGGTATTTTTCACAAGTCTTCAGGTTGCCTCAGTAACAACAGCAAGTTCATGAAACTAAATAAATAAATCAAGTCAGATGCTAGGAAAGTAAGCTAACAATAGGAAATGTCTAAGCAAACAATCATCCAATCCTTGAAAAACATGGTCCTTTGGAAACGCCTCGTCTGCAGAAATACCTATTTAACTAGAGTGTGCACTGATCACATAGACCTACATAGTTCTGAGTATAAGCTGACTGTAAAAATACATATAACATATATGAAATATGATAATATATATTTTTAGTGTACATAAGATATTGGATATATATAAAACTGTCAGAAAGCTGGGTTTTATGGATATACCAGC
>NW_013952825.1:64322-71135 GCF_001266775.1 Austrofundulus limnaeus
AATCTCTGTATTAATTATGAAAATGTACGTTTTAATCTCAGCTTTAATTTAGACACTGATCACTGCAATTAGCTGCAACTAGTAGAGCATACATATGAACTTCTGTAGCAAATATTGTAATACAAAATGTAAAAACTGAATTATGCCTCAATTTAGTGCATATTATTAAATTTACAAGCTGGTTATACCTCTAGTTTATGTAATATTTACAGTGTAAAATCTCTGTATTAATTATGAAAATGTACGTTTTAATCTCAGCTTTAATTTAGACACTGATCACTGCAATTAGCTGCAACTAGTAGAGCATACATAATATTCACAAATTCATCAATTAGTTGAAGTCGTAATTATTCAACAAGAATTCAGCTCAAGTTTAGATTATTAGTTAGACCCAGTAATTTTCTATCATGTATCATCTAGTTGTTTCACATGGTTGTTGTTTGAAATGAACATTTATAATTATTCTCATTTATAATAATATAAAAATTATATTAAATTCAAAATAAATTGTGAAACAGTTGAACTTGTTAATTAAATGTTTTTTTTTCTGTAAATTATTGACCAGTCTGGGCGCCATCTTAGCTTCTCAYTGATGTCACAGAAATAAACGGTCAGATGGATAGGCAGAGCTCACTCTAGTTGTTTTAAAGAACTTCATGATTCCAGCACAGACCTTGTGATTTATGATAGACAGRACTCTAATTCAGTGTTTATTCAATCATTGGTCATACAGGTTTTGTTGTCCCTGCCAGTTCAACTAATTAAATACCTTGTTCTGTTTCTGGAGTCTAAGGACATCCTCTACATGTTGATGCTAATACTAGAAGAGCTGTTTCTTGTTAGCACTGTGAACATATTTGGCATAAGTGGACAAGTATTGAAGTTGAATTTGGTTACAGATGTGTTTCTAATACTCCTGTGTCCAACCTTAATTTCCTGAACAGAAATAACTTCAAAAACCCAAGTTTTCAGTTATCGTTTTAGTCACAGTAGTGATATTATAATATATAAAAGGATTTAAAAAGAGCAGATAAACAACCTGTCTTTACTGACAGAAAGGTGCTATTTATTGTTATTAAACTGACTTATATTAAGAGTTTTTAAGGTATTTAACGTCTGACAGCAAGAGTGAATGATAGCAGCTTTATTGGAAATGCGGAGGTGATACAATGTGAGCACAGATAATAAAATAATAAACATGTCAACAAAAAGGCAGAATGTGTAAAACTGTGCTGGGTATTTTATTTTTATGTGACTTTGTTTTAAGCAACGTTGTAAACTTTTCCTGCGGTCTTTACCATTTTTTCCAATAGAATTCAGGGGTGGGGGCACCACTGGCCCCCCTCGGTCAGGGTTTCATCCGCTTGACTCCCAAGCTTTTGATTGGTGTKCATTTTTATTTACCCTAGCTGTTTCATAATAGTCCATCCTCATAAACATAAGAATAAACAGTTGTTTTTGAGTAAAGGAGTTAAAAATCTAAATATTAAAATAAAACTTAAAATCTAGTTACCTTGAATAAAGACAACTGGTCTAAAACCAAAGTCTTCAACATCAGGATGCATCTCAGGACGTTATGTTTATTATAAATATAGATTTATTAGAGGACAATCTTTATTGAGTAGTGATAAATGAAACAGACTACAGTATAATAATCAGCAGGTATTCTATAACTCCTGTAGTTTTGTATTTGTCTAATGACAAATATGACAACAACCAAACAAATCTAATGAAATTCTGTTCTTCTGGATTTTGGTTTTGGTGCCCCCACCCTCCACCCCTACCCTCGACTTTAAATAATTTCTGAAGGCTCCCTTGATGAAGAGTTTCCTGCACTGAAGCATGAGTGACACAAAAACATTAACCTAACTTTCAGATGAGTCTTTCTTTCAGCCATTTCCAGTTAATAAAAGTTTTAGTATACAGACAAAGCTAATAGTGACATTAGTATTGTTAGCACAACAGCACAGTCATGGAGAGGCATCAAGAAATTAAAACTTTATGAACATTAAAATATTTTAGAACAAAGCAAGAGGAAAGTGTGAAATGTCTGGACTTTAGGAGGCACTTCAGCTGTTTAATACATTTAATACATTTTGGGGCAYATCATTTTTTCCCTGGCACCATCTTCATCAACAATCCTCTCCCTCCTCTTTTCATGAACCTTTACAATTACACAAAAAAGTGTAGCTTTCTAGAGGAAAGAAAAAAATGGCAATAATATAAAAAGTACCAATGCCTGACTGAAAAACGAAAGGCCCCCTTCAAACAGATGAAGACCCTGCTGCAGTCTACAGGACCTATTGGAACATGGCTYGATCATGACACATTTAGAAAACCACCTTCAATATGACAATAATGATGCTGCTACACTCTTAGTTCTCATGAAATAGGTTTGTCTACATACGTATCTTCCTCATCCTCAAGATGCTCTCCTGCACCCTACCCCCCACCCCCCCCCCCAACCCTGTCTTTTGTCAAGTAGGGGTCTCTGCAGAACGTGTTGTCCTGTGGGCGGAGACGGCCCAAATCGTGATTGGCGGAGGTCTTGATGTGGGCGGAGATGGCCCGAGACGTGATTGGTCGAATTGACGGTGGGGTTTCAAGCTGGAGGCAGCGGGGAGTAGCTTGGTCGAGTCGGGCAGGAAGTAACGTTACTTTTTTAGAATAATTTTAGTCATAACTTGAGGAAGGAAAGTGCTATCTGCACGAAATTTGAACGCCGTACACGTGAAAGGATGTATAATAATATGGCTTGGTTAAAACACCCCTAACCAGCCTGTAAAAAAAATATTGATTTTTAGCCATCTTTTTACAGGCTGGTTAGGGATGTTTTAACCAAGCCATGTTGTTACACATCCTTTCACATGTATGACGTTCAAATTTCGTGCAGATAGCACTTTCCTTTCGCAAGTTATGACTAAAATTAATCTTAAAAAACACATTGCTTCTTGCCCGACTTGATCAAGCTACTCCCCGCTGCCTCCAGCCTCCTCAGACCCCACCGTCAATCCGACCAATCACGTCTCGGGCCATCTCCGCCCACTTCATAACCTCCGCCAATCACGTCTCGGGCTATCTCCGCCCACATCAAGATCTCCGCCAATCATGAGCAGGGACGTCTCCGTCCACAGGACAAAACCTACCTTACTCTCTTTTCTCAGACTGTGTCAGGACCAAGCTATAGGTATCACACTGGTCTCAGGTGGTTTCCATGACCTCTCTACAATAAACCAAGACATATGGGAGTCCATGGTCCTCAGATCACAGATACACTGGCACCACGCTGATTGGTTGCCAAAAATACTGATGGACTTAGAATGCTCACAACCATCATGACCCCTCACACTCTGTCTTGGATAATGTGTAAGTTGTCATCAAAATTTTACAAAGAGAATCCACATTCTGGCTGATGTTCTTTAGCAAGGTTASCGTCCAGTGTAAAGAGGGTCTGAACAAACAGAAACACGATGAATTCATGATGGATTCTAAGTCAGAATGGTTCTTTAGCGTACATCGAATAAATGCTAGGTTAGCATATTGAACATGTTAGCATGTCCCAACAGCTACCACCAAAAGTACCTCGGAGGTTTTTGTATTTTTTAAATAGATACAAATTTTGACAGTCACAAATTATATTAGTCCAGGTGTGAACACACACATTTGTATGAGATTGTATCCAACAGGTTCTCAGACATTTTCAACCAGATGTTTGTACAATTCTGGGTGCAATAAATGTAATCTTTTCAGTAGTTACTGGGATATTTCTTGCAAAATGTAAAAATAAAGCTACAGTTGTGTTAAACAACCAAGCATCAATCATCCAGTGTACTCACAGAGTCTATGTAACAAATAATAATAATAATAATAATAATAATAATAATAATAATACAAAATATGTTTTTGTGAATTCAAATTCCAAAAATACTTGCACATACAATATTTCATGAGCGTGTACATTGCAGATACTATTCACAAAACAATGACATGTCAATATATATTAAATGCATAACTGTAATATTTAATGTTTTTATCTTTTCCAATAATTACAAAGAACAAAAAAAAGTTTGGTTTACTGCAAAGATCCTAAAAAGCCACAAAAATATACKTCGACTCCTCAAATTCTGCTCTTCATCCTCAGGCTATTTTATTGATAAAGCAGTAGGTTCCTGGTGGAAGTGGCAGTGCGTCATGGAAACTAAACTCAAGCCTTGAGTTCTTTAAACTGTCCTTTCATCAGTAGATGGGCAGTAAAGACAAAGTCAGCCATTATTTCTTCCTTCAAAAGTCTTCTGTGGTTTACACGGTTTTCAGAGGTGGTTCAGTTTCAGGTACATAAAAACCAGAAGCCACCTGTGGACAGATGGAAGACGCTCTTCTTGAGAGGAAGGCTATACACCAAGCAGGACGCCCATGAAGTCTGACCCGTTCTGTATCGTGACAGAAGCACTAGCTGCGTTATCCACATATATGGAGGTGTACTGACCGGCCTGCAGAAGAAACATACAGCARGTTGATAAAAGGACAAACATTTCTATGGATTCTCAGTTAGTTTGTCTCACCTGTAGCTCCAGAAGTCCATGCACACTGACAGTGAATATCTTGCTATTGCTTTCTAATCCAACAATCATTTCCAGAGAACTGAAATGACAAAGTRAAAAAATGTTAGAGGTGTTCTTCAGGAGAAGTGCATCTCACTCCCAACTCGTCATATATTGARGCTTGTCCAAGGTTCCCTCTGCATCAGGTTTTGATGCGTTGGGTAACCCCCTTGCGTCAGTTATTGAAGAGATGAGAACAAGGAGGAGGAGCCCATTGTCATATTTTTGAAAGGTCTTGAAAATGCATGAAAAAACATCTAAAACACTAAATTTAACTTCTATTAGCCTTAGACATCCTGTCCCTGACATCACAACCGTTTTTTTTCTTCATCTTCCCTTGTTTGGTTTTTAGTTTTTCTGTTGTTAAAGGTAGCGCAACTGTGTTTGCTGCATGACCTCTTTCACCTGTTCCCCCATGTTTGCCTTGTATGTCTTCTTGAATGGGTGTTTCTTAACTGCCCCCTCCCCCTTCCCTGAATGTACAGCACCTAGTGAATTTATTTCTGTGAAAGGCGCTATATAAATAAAACTTTACTTTATTTTATTTACTTACGACCTAAAATTAACCAGCAATCCTAATCCCTAATACAACCCCTGGCAAAAAWTTTTTMYAWRKKCKYSCRTMGYYGYKCRTRKWTRKYMTMMTTWYMRRTMMWYYAAAAAAGCAGATCACAGACATGACACAAAACTAAAGTCATTTCAAATGACGACTTTCTGGCTTCAAGAAACACTAAAAGTAATCAAGAAAAAAAGTGGTACTCAGTAATGTTAACTTTTTAGACCAAGCAGAGGGAAAAAAATATGTAATCACTCAATTCTGAGGAAAACAATATGGAATCACCGTTTACATTTTCATTCCCAAAACTAACACCTGCATCAAATTAGATCTGCTCATTAGTGTGCATCTAAAAAGGAGTGATCACACCTTGGAGAGCTGTTGCACCAAGTGGACTGACATGAATCATGGCTCCAACACCAGAGATGTCAATTGAAACAACGGAGGGGATTATTAAACTCTTAAAAGACGGTAAATCATCACGCAGTGTTGCAAGAGATGTTGGACATAAATCTGCATTGGGCAAAGGGATGATGCTGGAACTTTAGTTTGGTGCCGTTCCAATGAGATTTATAAAGATGACTGCCTGAAGAGCAGTGTTGTAGTCAAGACCACCTAACCCAAGACCAAGTCAAGARCAAGACCAGATAAAAATAAAAACTAAAATAATACCCTAAAAGGTGGAGTATTCGGTACACACATAGCTAACTTAATACATAGAGCTWATATTGACAAAATCTTTGTGTGAGGGCAGAGGAAAGATTTTGCTACAGAGGCAGATTGTTAACGTTAGTGACAATAAAAGTTTAACAATGTCCCCACCATCTCTGAAAGTGAAGCACTGCCGAATTTACATATTGATGTACGCTTTCTCCTAGTTGTTATTTTACAATATTACAATGTATGAAACCAAATTGTTTTACTGAAAAWTTTGAAMACCTCTTCTACCTCTCCCAGAGAACCACTGCTCATTTTCCTGGAGTGCTGCCTGSAAGTGAACGGGTGGWGGGYATGGGTGACAGCCAGTWACAAAAATACATWAATATCAATGAGTCAGGTTTGGATTTGAATCAGTAGCTACATTTTAAATCTGATGAAAGCAAAGATGTTAACAAATAAATTGAACTACAATCTGGCTATTTAATGATATTTCTGCAGTTGTGGTCTTTACTGGTCTTGAAATAAAATTCTGAGTCCTCAATGTCCGAAACCGAGACAAGACCGAGAATAAATGTGGTCGAGTCTGAGACAAGAACAAGACCATCAAAAAGTGGTCTTAGAACAAGACCGGACTCAAGTACTACAACACTACCTAAGAGAACATGCAAATTTCCACCTTCATTCATGATATGGGGCTTTATGTCAGGTAAAGGCGATGAGATGGCTGTCAGTACATCTTCAWTAAATGCACAAGTTTACTTTGATATTTTGGACAATTTTCTTATCCCATCAATTGAAAGAATATTTGGGGATGATGACATCATTTTTCAAGATGATAATGCATCCTGTCATAGAGCAAAAACTGAGAAAAGATTCAAAAAAATTGTATAGGTCTTCTGGACGGGTTCTTCTCTAATGAAACATTTCGCCTCTTCTCCAAGAGACTTCTTCAGTCTGAGAGTTTCAGGCAAAATTCAGGCTTTTAAGCCCTGCCTC
>NW_013952825.1:74170-75982 GCF_001266775.1 Austrofundulus limnaeus
TATATATATTTCCAAGAAGTCCTTCCTTTAGTTCAGTTCAGCAGAGACTGTTGGAACAAAAACAAAAGTGACTCACATTTAATAGTTTTATCTCCAATCAATCATGTTGAAATTGGTTCCAACCTCATTTCACATTCTTCTCATTTTTAAATGTGAGAAGGTTAGACAGGCTTTCACTCAAAAAGCAACAGAAAACCAGGGACTCACTCACTTGACCTCTTTCACTTTAAATTAAACAAAACTTTAAAATACTGGAAAGAACTGAGATTTTTTTTGTTTTCTTTTACTTTTCCTCACAGAGCTTCAGTATGATTCTCTATTATCTGTTGTGTCTGTACCGTGCTGCTGCAGAAAGTTGTAAAGGGTCGTATGGTGATAGAGACAACTCTTTAAATCAGATGTTTCTTTTAAAGACCTTCAAAGACGTTCATTCAGACAGGAAATACCAAAAATATTCCACACAAAGTGGAGCAAAAAACACCTCGTTACAAACTGACCCTGCAGGAATGTGGAGAAGAAAAGTGCTGCTGAAAAGACTGTTTTCTAATCCACAGCAGAAATTTTGCAGTGGACCTACATGTATCRGTGTCTGCGACATAAATCAGAACCTTTGCAGTGGTATCTGTGTCTTCAACAAGTTTCAGAACCTTTGCAGTGGACCTACAGGGATTGGACAATGAAACTGAAATACCTGGTTTTAGACCACAAWAATTTATTAGTATGGTGTAGTGCCTCCTTTTGTGTCAACAGCATCAATTTGTATTGGGAATGACATATACAAGTCCTGCACATTTACAGTCAGAGGTATTTTAAGCCATTCTTCTTGCAGGATAGTGGTCAGGTCACTACGTGATGCTGGTGGAGAAAAACATTCCCTGACTCGCTCCACCAAAACACCCCAAAGTGGCTCAATAATATTTAGATCTGGTGACTGTGCAGGCCATGGGAGATGTTCAACTTCACTTTCATGTTCATCAAACCAATCTTTCACCAGTCTTGCTGTGTGTATTGGTGCATTGTCATCCTGATACACGGCACCGCCTTCAGGATACAATGTTTGAACCATTGGATGCATATGGTCCTCCAGAATGGTTCGGTAGTCCTTGGCAGTGACACTCCCATCTAGCACAAGTACTGGGCCAAGGGAATGCCATGATATGGCAGCCCAAACCATGACTGATCCATCCCCATGCTTCACTCTAGGCATGCAACAGTCTGGGTGGTACGCTTCTTTGGGGCTTCTCCACACTGTAACTCTCTCGGATGTGGGGAAAACAGTAAAGGTGGACTCATCAGACAACAATACGTTTCACATTGTCCACAGCCCAAGATTTATGCTCGTTGCACCACTGAAACCGATGTTTGGCATTGGCACGAGTGACCAAAGCTTTGGCTATAGCAGCCCGGCTGTGTTTATTGACCCTGCGAAGCTCCTGARGGACAGTTCTGGTGGAAACAGGACAGTTGAGGTGCACATTTAATTCTGCCATGATTTGGGTAGCCGTGGTTTTATGTTTTTGGATACAATCCTGGTTAGCACCCAGACATCCCTTTCAGACAGCTTCCTCTTGCTGTTGAATGTGGTTGGTCCTTCTTGGTGGTATAATGACATCACCCTGGATACCGTGGCTCTTGATACATCACAAAGACTTGCTGTCTTTGTCACAGATGCTCCAGCAAGACGTACACCAACAATTTGTCCTCTTTTGAACTCTGGTATGCCAGCCATAATGTGTGCATTGCAAAATTTTTAGCCAAACTGTGCTATTACCCTGCTAATTGAACCTTCACACTCTGCTCTTACTGGTGCAA
>NW_013952825.1:76437-86354 GCF_001266775.1 Austrofundulus limnaeus
TACATGTATCTGTGCCTTCAACATGTTCCTGGACCTTTGCAGTGGACCTACATGTATCTGTGTCTTCAACATGTTTCTGGACCTTTGCAGTGGACCTACATGTATCTGTGTCTTCAACATGTTCCTGGACCTTTGCAGTGGACCTACATGTATCTGTGTCTTCAACATGTTTCTGGACCTTTGCAGTGGACCTACATGTATCTGTGTCTTCAACATGTTTCTGGACCTTTGCAGTGGACCAACATGTATCTGTGTCTTCAACATGTTTCTGCAGTGGACCAACATGTATCTGTGTCTTCAACATGTTTCTGCAGTGGACCTACGTGTATCTGTGGCACAGAGAGTCGATGCAGATCAACACACGGACGTTGTCTCTGGCCTTCAGCTGAGTCTTACTCCTCTTTACCTCACTGTGATCTGAAAGACAGAAACATGGTTCTTTTTTTTAGTTTTTACTCATCGTTGTTAAATGTTAATAGCTGATTAAAATGCTGCTTTTTCTCACATTATACTACCTTTATAACACCTATATCTTGTGTTATTCAATGATAAAAAGAAGTTAAAGACATTCAAAGCATGTACATATTGCTGAAAATAAAACCATATTTTCCCCTATTCATTTATTTATCTGTTTATTTGTTTTCTGCATTTACACATCTGATTTGTAAAATCTTTTGCTGAATTTATGTTGAATGGAGATCAAAAGAGTCTGAAAACTATATTTTAGACACAATCCCATTGATGAAAACATCTGTATTCAAATTGTTCTCTCATCTATTGTACAATTGGACAGTTTGTTGTGGTTTTAAATTGCACTTTTTATCAACTATGTAACCCTATAGAAACTTGTCATGTAGTGCAATAAAAGCTGTGTACAAAACATCAGACCATAAAGCAGTGAAACTGGATTTTTATTTTGATGAAAATAATTGACTGAACAGTGTAAAGCTAATCCAAAACTAATGCTAATCCAGAGCTAATGCTAATCCAGAGCTAATGTTAATCCAGAGCTATTACTAATGTCAGCTGCTCAATGTGGTGAAGGAAATTTTGTAACTGATTAATTGAATATTAGATGCAGTTTTGTATTTTATACTTTCTGATCATTTCAGCCTTTAAGTTAAAGCAGACAAAGAGTTGGTGTGTGTTTTATCGTGTTCTTTCTTTAGCCTAAACAAAATGAGTTATGTTCTAGCCTCTGACGTAAAAGGTAACACCTCCTGAGTGTAACCAGGAAGAGATGTACATTATAAGCTCAATTCATTATTATAGTACAAAGAAGTTGTCAGTGTGTTGCAAAGTCTCTGCTCAGAGCAGGGCTCGTGTGTTTGTTTTGATTCAGCTCAAGGTCTTACACTGAGGCCTGCTGAGTGCTGTATGAACCTGACTGGAGTCAGAAGATTGAGAATAAAGTTTTAAGAAGAAATCCAGTGGATTCCTGTTTATTCAAACATACTATTTTGATCAACGCATATTTTTCCAACATTTTGGTGACCATCGACCGTGATGGATGATCTTGAATAAGCAGAGAACATTGGATTTTATTTTTGGGTGTCAAGAACCTGAGAAGATTTTTGAAACATCAACTGCTGAGAGTGAGTACAGAAAAGCTTCAAGATGCCTCCTTACTTAAGAGGATTTCTGCCAGCTTCTCCAAAAGTGATGGTGTTGGAGCTCAAGATTCATCCTCTGAAAGAGATGAATGCTTTGGAGAACTCAACATGCGTTCGAATGGGTGAGAAGGCTGAGAGGAGAGATCAACATGGAGATGAGATGGAAGCTGCTTCTGAGAGTAAAACTGTATGGAACTCTCTTTGTGCCAGACCAAAAGAATCTCTCATGAAGGATTCAGCTCTTAGATGACAACGAATGGCCAGAGTTAAAGAGAGATGCTTTTTCTCCACCAGCAAAGAGAATAAACTGATAACGGCCAGAGAAATTAAGCAGTCTTTCTTCAAAACAGATTCACACCACTGGAAGAAACTGAGTTTGAACAAAGTTCATCCTCTGATCTCAGAGAGGGACCTGAGACCAGATCCAGCTCAAAGCCAAAACAAGTCCAAAGAGAGACTTTCAAGAATCAAGAAATGTTTATCATCACAGATAAAATGGTGAATGAGATCAGAGGCTTCTGGAACAAGAAAAATGTTTTGCTGATAAAGTGTCAGACCCTACAGAGAAACTTCTGGAAATCACAGCTGAGTATCCAGCTCTGAAGACGCTCATCATTCATACAGGAAGTGATGAAGACGCTCATCATTCATACAGGAAGTGATGAAGACGCTCATCATTCATACAGGAAGTGATGAAGTAATGAACCGACAGTCAGAAATCCTGAAGAAGGATTTCATTCAGTTGCTGAATGCAGTTAAGAATCTCAACATGGATAGGTTCCTCAGTGGGCCCATTCCTGCAGCCAGAGGAGGGGCTGAGAGGTTCAGCAGACTGTTGGCCCTTAATGTTTTTTTGGAAAAGTCTGTGCTGACCACTCTGTGAGATATGTGGATAATTTTGATCTCTTTTGGGAGAGATGACATCTGTTAAGTCTGATGGAATGACTCTGAACAGAGCTGGAGCAGAGCTGTTAGTTTCAAACATGAAGTATTTCCTGAACCAAGTTCCGGCTGGAACCAAAAAAACAGAAGAGTGATCAGCTGACGTCTGAGGCTGAAGGACAACAGGAGCAAACTGAGACACKGATAGAAAACAATGTACAAGTGGCTGATAAGAAGACTGCTGCAGAACCACAGAAAGGGGAGTTACTTCAAGCTGCTGAACCAGAAAAACATCTGGTTTCATCAGCATCACGAACCAGAAAATGTGTTCCCCCAATCTACAACTGGAGAACAACCGAGCACCACTCCTTCTCCACCAGAGGAAACAAAACCATCAACTAAGAATGAAGATGTAAGACCTACTTCTAGAAGAAGACCACAGGTTGGAYACGACACTGAGGACCCTGTAAAACGAGCAAAGTATCGCTTCCAAATGCGTGSAAATCTGAAGCATCACTGGGAGAGTCTATCGACTGGATGGGGAGATTGGGTGATAGAAATGTGGATAGATGAGATGATGCTTAAATACCATCATGATGAATATTTTTATGTCTGMGAGAATTAAAAAATGAATTTCTGGGGTTGGGAAATGTTTACAAATATCCTGCTGTAATGAATAGATGTTAAAACTTACCTTRATAAAGCTTTCATAAAATTTCCTTATAGTTTTGACATATTGTGTTRGTCAAAAGAGGGGGAGTTGAAGAAAATTTTGTAACTGATTAACTGAACATTAGATTCAGTTTTGTATTTTATACTTTCTGATCATTTCAGTCTGTAAGGTTAAAACAGACAAAGAGTTGGTGTGTTATCATCTGTTCTTTCTTTAGCCTAAACAAGAATAAGTTCTACGTCTGATGTAAAAGGTAACACCTCCTGAGTGTAACCAGGAAGAGATGAACATTATAAGKTCAATTCATTATTATAGTACAAAGAAGTTGTCAGTGTGTTGCAGATGCTTTAGAGCAGGGCTCCTGTGTTTTGTTTTGATTTAGCTCAGTGTCTTACACTGAGGCCTGCTGAGTGCTGTATGAACCTGACTGGAGTCAGAAGATTGAGAATAAAGTTTTAAGAAGAATCCAGTGGATTCCTAGCCTGACCCTTGCCTTCCTACGCAGCTCCTCTCAATTCTAGTTTCCCTTCTCTGCTCCGTCTGGGACTTCTCCCGTTAACAAGGCTTTCACTGGCAGATTTTTAGCCGGGCCAATCAGAGAACAGAACGTCAATTTTCTGCGCAGTGTCTGCTTGTAGTTTATTTTACCTGGGCCAATCAGAGAACAGAACGTCAATTTTCTGCGCAGTGTCTGCTTGTAGTTTATTTTACCTGGGCCAATCAGCAAACAGAAGGCGGAGTTTTGAATGTCGATGTTCTTCACAGTGTCTGCTAGTTATTTTAGCATACAGCAGTGGAGGAAGTGAATGAAGCCAGTCTGTGTTGATAAGGCTTCAAATTAAAATAAATTTATCTGACAAAGCAGCAGCTCTCATTTACAGTCGTCTCGTTCAGCTCGGTACTTCTCTCCTCTCAGTAGGGTTGTTTACAGCACACGCGATTTCCTGTTAGCTTCTTAGCTTAGCCTCCTTCACAGCGACAACACACATGTTTCAGCAGAGGCCACGCCTCCTGAAAGAAACATTTCTCTATGCATCAAGTCCAGACCCTTGTCCGAAGCAAAGTGAAGGACAGGGTCTGGTTTAAACTAGGCTAGTGGATTCCTGTTTATTCAGACYTACCATTTTGAACATTGAATATTTTTTCCTACTGTGGGATTTTCAGATGTATTGACAAAACATGTCTGATGTAAAATGTCTCCTCTCTGCTGCAGAGSTTGATAATTTTTAAAATAAAAATATTAACAGAAATTATTTAGTGCTCCTGTTGGGTTCTGTTGAATCTAAGCAAACACAGATTTGTTATCATTCTCAACATTAAACTGAGTCATGTTTAAACCCTCATACTACAGCTCAAATTTAATTATTCACAAAAATATCACAAATCTAAAGATTTTATCGATGAAAATATTAGTTTACAGCATCAGTATAATGAAGGCTGTGATGTACAGCTGCAGTTTGTGGGAGTAAATAAAATACAATTAAACAGGGAATGTGATGGTAATTTATCATTTCACATTAAAAGTTAGCWAAATTATCATTCCCATTATCTAATTTCAGAGAAACAAACAAAAAGCCTAATTTCTTTAAACCCAACATGAAATTTGACCAGAACAAAGTTTCAGAAAACACACAATCTACAAGATGTTTTTGTTTTTAACCATTAATCCCTTTAACGTGCTATTCTTATAGTTCCTGCCTGCTGTGTAATAGTTTGTTGTGATTCTTGTGATATTTATGTGTTTTTATGTTGTTGGTATGATTGAGAATTTTGTGTTTTGTCTGTTGCTGTTTTTTTTTTTTTTTTTTTTTTTTTGCCACAACTTTGCAGGACTTGGAGCCTCAGAGCTGACAGGATTGCAGCGCCTCAAAACCAAAACTGCTTTTATGTTGCTATAAAATCAGATCACAGCTGCTCATATTTCATCTGATGACTTTATTAAACCATGTTGGTTTGGCAGCACTGATGTTGTGTTTCTGTGTTTGCAGCCAATTATCACCCTCAGCAATTTAATGTTTCCACTGGATCATTAGTCATTTCAGATAATTCCAGATAATCAGGGCTGGTTTGCATTAATGCTTGTTCCTAAATTTCTGTGTAAATAAGGATTTCCAAAACCCACAGAAGAAGAGGGTGAGGTCAGTCCAAACACTTGGTTTCTGTTGAAAATTAGTCAGCAGGATTCTGAACACCTCTGTGGGAGGACTCTTATTGTACGAGAGCTTTAAAGCTTATCTGCGTGAAAGAAAGGAAAGTTACTGAGAGTTACCAATGTGGACATTAGCAGAGAACTGGTAGATCCCTGTGAGGTGGGCTGTGAACCTGCCGGTGGTCTGGTCCATCCCGGTCCCCCTGAGGAAAGCTCCTTTAGCTGGTGGCTGTAAACACAGAGAAACTCAGCTCATTTTAGGATCACTGTGACAATAATCCCACTACAGATTACCACATGTGTGCTGCTGCAGATAACTTCAGSACATCAACAAGTAGACCTGGTTCAGTCCACCATGACCAGCTGAGTCAATGTCTGAGTGAACTGTAGGAAATGGGATTTACTTACAGAAAAGCTAAACTAAGGTCGTATTCACACCTGATAGTCCAGTAGACTCAGTTCGATTGGGAACCAAAACTGCAAGCTTTGTTTACATTTTCTGTTGGTGCGGTTTGAATTCACACTGCACTTTCTCAACCGAACTAAACCATGTAAACAACCTGTACCCGCCCTCACCTGTGGGAGCGCTGCACCAAGAGCCACTAAAGGGATCAACATGAAAACCTCAGAAGAAGACATGGAGCGCAACTTCCTTCATCACAAAATGTAAACAAACAATAGTAACATTACATTTTAGTGATTGAAGGGTTTATTTTTTGTTTTTGGCAAATGTGTTAAACAAATAGTCTTAAACAGTGAGCTCAGCATGAGAGGAAGATGAGGTGGAACCACGGAGAATGTTGTTTTGGAGACAAGGCAGCTGAGGAAGCTCCGTGTTAATCGAGTAGGAGCGCGTCCAGCTCCACAGTCATGATGTCCACCTTATACAGTCGTCCAGCCAGGTATTTATACAATATAAGTAAATTTATTACAGTTATTACTCAGAATGACCTGCGGTATAGTCCGCTTCCTGCTTTTGGAGCGGTCTCTGGTCTGCTTAACGTTCACACATGCAATTGAACTGCACCAGAGTTTGTTTCAATTGAACCYAGACCTAGGTTTTCAGGTGGACCAGAGTTCGCTTTTTTTGGTCCGAATCAGAGTTCGATTACGTGTTCACACCTCCACAAATGAACCGGTCTTTCCAGGCAAATGAACTAGAGTTTGATTAAATTGGACTAAACAATGCAGGTGTGAACACGACCTAAAGCCATCACTAACACCAAAAATAAGAAGAAGAAGAAGAAGAAGAAGACATACTGCATAAAGTCAACAGTCTGAATCTCAATCAACTGAAAAGCTCAGGTGGAAATTGAAGAAAAGGGTCAAAGACAAAACTCCACCCTGTAAACTGATCTCCATCATCTAGTGTACTACTTATCTGTAGTCAGGTTGTGGAGGGAACAGGAGAGAAATCCAGACATCCCTCTCCCTAAATCACACTTTCCAGTTCGTCCTGGGAGAGTCCAAGTCGTTCCCGGACCAGAGAGGTTACATAATCCCTCCAGTGAGTCCTCYGAACACCTCTAAAGGGAGGTGTCCAGGAGGCATCTTTATCAGAAGAATAAGCTCAACTGACTCTTTTTGATGCAGAAGAGCAGRGGCTCTACTCCAAGCTCCTCTTGATGACATAGCTCCTCACRCTGTCTCTAAGTCTGAATCCAGCCACCCTACAAAGAAAGATCATTTCAGCTGCTTTAATCTGGGATCTATGGTCACGATCCACGCCTCATTACCACAGGTGAGGGTTGGAACGTAGACAGGCCAGTAAATCCTGAGCTTTGCCTTTCGACTCAGCTTTTTCTTCACCAAGACTGACTGAAGCAACGCTTTCATTACTGAGGACGAGGCTCCAATCTGTCGATCCATCTCCATCCTAACATGACTCGTGAACAAGACACCCAGATAAACTCCTCCACTTGAGGCAGAGATCCCCCCCCACCCTGGATCCAAAGGGGGCATTCCACCCTTTTCCGGCCGAGAACKATGGCCTCAGATTTAAAGGAACTGACTTTCATCCCAGCTGTTTCACACTCGGCTGTGAACCACCCCAGTGCACGCTGAAGGTCTTGGCCTGAAGACGCCAACAGAACCACATCATCTGCATACAGCAGAGATGAGACCCTGTGGTTCCCAAACCAGACAGCCTCCTCTCCACGACTGTGCCTTGAGATCCTGTCCATAAACACTACAAACAGGATCAGAGACAAGGGAGTCCAACCTGAGCTGTGAACAAGCTTAACTTTGAGCCAAGAATGAGGACACAGCTCCTGCTTTGGTTCTACAGGGACCAGATCGCTCTTAATACCAACCCAGACACTCCACAGCCCCCCCCCACACACACACACACACACACACACATAATGCCTCGAGGAAAATAATCATAAGCCTCTAGGTCCACAAAACACATGTAGACCGGAGTAAAACTGGTCTGACAGCAGCAATAAGAGACAGCTGGAGCCAGAGTGATGACTTCAGTTTGTCTTTAGTTCGGTCCACATCTTTGAGAATTCAGCCAGCYGTGGTCTAATGTGGATACCATGGGGGAGGGTCTTTATCAAGATTCCAATTGTTTTTATTATCTCCGCCAAGGTCGAGGTAATGTTTTCGGTCGCGTCTGTCTGTCTCTCCGTCTGTCTGTCATTCTGTCTGTGGACAACATTACTCAAAAACTTGTGGACGGATTGTCATGACATTTTTAACGCATGCGGATACTGGGCTAAGGAGCACACCATTAAATTTTGGTGATGTTCCGGATCACGATGTGGATACAGGAATTTTTTTTCTTTGAACACTCTGACATCGACAAAGCTGTGATGCTTTCATAGGGCATAGGTTTCAAAGTGTCCAGCAGGTGGCACTGTAGTATTGGTGTGCCCCTTTGTAACTCTATTACAGGATGGGGGAAATTGGTCTTGGCGGAGGTTTGCACTCTCCGAGTGCTTCTAGTTAAACTACTACGAGTATTATTAGTTTTTTGCAATGTGACAAAGTCGGAATCTTGACAAATGATAGTTTTGTGGTGTGTCTGTGATTTATTCATATGCAAAATAAACTGAAAGAACTTCCTGTAAGAATACTGACTGGTTGTAGAAGCAGTATCACCTGTAAAGTTTTTTGTTCTAACATAAATAATCTGTGTCTAATCTGTGTTTTGAACTGACAGAATATTACAGAATAACCTGTGAGAACTAAAGGATCACTGCATGATGTCAGCAGCTCCTTTAATGGCAGAGATTAAAGGTTTTTGAGGATCCATGAAATGTTTATGGCAAATAGGGATACATCTGATCACACCTTATAAAACACTGCAGTGTCTGCAAACTGCCTTCATAAAAAAAGGCAAAATAATCACAGACAACATTTATGTCATTTATAAAACCTTTGACTTTGGCTACAATGACCTCATAAAGCGTCTGGCAGTAACTAATTTTAATAAATTGCCAAAATTTATTCTTATACACAAATTCTATATTGTATTATATAAAAAGAAAAAAACAACCAAACCGAATTCATCCAGAAAACTGAACATAAACGGTGTTTCTAACTCTCCTGGGTTTTTTTTATGTTTTACTTCTGAAAACCTAAACCCTAAGGTTTCAGAGGCGTTTCTGTTCATCAACACAGTGTTGTTTGACCAGTTAAATGGTTCAGTAGAGCTCAGAGCGTCAGCCTCTATTTCTGTCCACACATTATTCCAGCTCAGACACAGACTGCCTTTTGTGAGCTGCCCACAGAGGGATGTGTAGATGTTTTATAAAGTGGATATTTCTACTGCTTGCTCTGCCAGTTCCAGTGAGGGAGGGGATGATCCTCTGGTACCTCTCCCACGTCCAAAGTAAGCAACTATTCCCAAACATTCTGTGTTCCACAGCGAGGACAGAAACAAAGCAGGGGGACTGACCAGAACATTACTTCTTCAAGCAGATCCATTCATAAACATTTACATGGATTCAAACAAACTTACTGTCTGAAAGTTCTGGAGCTCCACCAGAGTCTTCTTGTCCACCACCACCGGTCCCTTCAGRCTGCAGTGGAAGGCTTCTTCTATTCTTCTGCAGGATGACTTCCTGTCCAAGCTGAGGACAGCTGTGGGCAGTTGACTGGGTTCGGTCTGACCTGGTCCGGTCTGACTGTCGAGTTCAGCTGCTCTTCTCTCTGTAGCTTCTGACAGGAACACAGTCCAGTTATTTCAACGATGAAATTATTAAATAAACATCTGGATTATTTTTCTCTACTATGTTTACAAACTAAAAACGTCTGCAGGGCGGCTGTGGCAGAGTGGTCCTGTAACTAGTGGATTGCCCGTTTTATCCCTCACTCCAACTGTCGCAGTTGTGTCCTTGAGCAAGACACTTCACCCGACTTGCCTACTGATAGTGGTCAGAGGGTCATGGGCAAGGCAGCCCAGCCACTGTCAGCTGTGGCTACAATGTAGCTCACCACCACCAGTGCATTCGAAAGGGTGAATGTCTGTAATGTAGAGCAGAGATTCTTAAGCTATGGGCCGCAGCCCACAATTGGGCCGCGAGCGCCACCTTGAGGGCCTCAAAAGAACAACAGTTTTAACTTTGGGCCACAGAGTGCCGTGGGACCACAT
>NW_013952825.1:87198-89542 GCF_001266775.1 Austrofundulus limnaeus
GTTTAGTTATGATGTAAATACAGTAAAAATTAAACCAAGATTTATAATAATTATCATTTTGATCCGTACATTGGTAATGTGTGACTGGGCCTCGTGTCACTTTATGTTGAACAAATTGGGCCCCGAGGTCAAAAAGGTTAAGAACCCCTGGTGTAGAGCACTGTGGAGTCCATTGGAKCTTGATAAAGCCCTAGATAAGTTCAGGCCATTTACTATTTCTGCAGACTTTTCACTATCTTAGCTATGTAACAAAAACATGCAGCTTATGTTGAAAACAGCTGCTGGGACTTTTGTTTTAAAGGGTGTATTCACACCCGACACATTTGGTCCGCTTTAAACAGATCAAAGTCTGTTTCCACCTTTGGTCTGCACCTTTTATTCAGGTGTGAATACACTCATGCGAATCCTGGTGAGGACCAAACAACTGGACTGAGATCCATTTATAACGTGGTCTCGGTCCACTTCCAAACAAACTCTGATGTGGTTCGCTTCCGGTGTGAATACAGACCAGCTTTGAARAGAACCAACTACAGGAAACGTGTCTTTCTGCACTTCACGAGCCATCATTGCTAACCAACATGGCAACAATTAGCCCTTCAGTGTCACTACCACTACCACTACGCTACAAACATTGAGCCGTTATGGGTCAGGAAACGTAGAGCATCTTGTCTCCTTTGGGTTGCAGCAAGCATTTACCAACGCTATCACAAAATTATAAGTATATCATTGTGAAACCACTTTTCAATGAGCTGCTCTGGAAACTCTAAATGGTATTGCAGTTTTAATAACAGCACCATCTTTATTTCCTGGTCCGTGCTCTGTCCCGCCCCCGTCATTTATGTCCAWTGGGAGCAATGACTGTCACCAGTGTGGTTTGGTTTATAAATTATAGTCCGCTTGCAAACCACGCCAAAGGAAAAATATATAATCTGTTTTTGATGTGCACCAAACAAGTATACCCAAAGGACTTTCCTGGTGTGAACGCACCCTTAATCTTTTACACATTTCAAAACATTATTTTTACTACCCTTATTTTCCTCATTGAATAAACTGGGAATCCTTCAGTACCTCCAAAAAACATGTTATTTGAAATCTTTTATTTTTGTTATCTTATGCTACTTTAAGCTTTTAGCTACCGTTGTGATACATTTTTTTTCTTTTATCTGTTCATCTATATTTAGTTTTTAGGTAGCTGTTTGATACTTTTAACTAGCCTTTTTCTACGTTTATTTTTTTTAGCCAGGATTTTGGTGAATTTTACCCAGTGTTTTGTTCTATTTAACTTTTAGCTAATGTTCTCTGATTTTTAGCTTCACTGAAGTCATTCACAGGGAATGCAGTTTCTCACCAACTGCAAAATTAAAATATATAAATTAGAAAACAGCAGCTTCCTACCTTTAATCATTTCTTTGAATTCCTGCAGAAGAACTTCCTGGGTCACTTCAGCTCCTGGAGATCCAGGAGGTCCTTGGGGGCCTGGTGGACCTGGAGGACCAGGTGGGCCTGGCTAAAGGACAGAAAGCACACAAAACAGGTTCACGCTTCGAACTTGACCCAAAAATCATTTCATTTTATAAAAATGTGCGTCATCAGTGGGTTTACCAGGGGACGCTTGCGTTTGCGACATTTTGCAGGAAAGTTTCCAACTGGTCTCTTAACAAAATCCATCCATGATCCCAGAGGATCCACCCTCTGGTGCTCAGAAACCTGCAGAGACACAGAGAAATCATATTGTTTGTGATGGCACAAACAGGAAGATAAACAGGACAAACAGGAAGACAACAGTGGTGGATGATGGCAGAATAATCTCCATGGTGAAGAGAAAACCCTTCACAACAGCCAACCAAGTGAACAGCTCTCTCCTGGAGGAAGGTTATCAATGTCCAAATCTACCATAAAGAGAAGACTGCATGAAAGTAAATACAGAGGCTTCACTGCACGCTGCAAGACACTCATAAGCCTCAAGAATAAAAAGGCTAGACTAGACTTAGTTAAAAACATGTAAAAAAGCAGCAGAGTTCTGGAAGAACATTCTTTGGACAGATGAAACCAAGATCAACCTCTACCAGAATGATGGAAAGAGAAAAGTCTGGTGAAGGCGTGGTACAGTTCATGATCCAAAGCACATCATCATGTGTAAAACACAGCAGAGCAGTGTGATGGCTGCCAGTGGCACTGGGTCACTAGTGATTATTGATAAGACACAGGTCAGAAGCAGCCCAATGAATTCTGAGGTATTCAGAGCCAGACTGTGTGCTCAGATCAGACAAATGCAGCCAAACTGATTGGTCTGTTTCATCCTACAGATGGACAATGAGCCAAAACATAAAGCCAAAGCAACCCA
>NW_013952825.1:90550-92459 GCF_001266775.1 Austrofundulus limnaeus
GCTGGTAGACATTGCGGCTGGAATTATCAAAGGTTTTTGACACCTGAGAGACACCGTAGCAACTCCTTTGTGTTTGGAAGCGGGGGGTGGGGGTGGGGGGAGGACCAGGGAGGATGATTCAACCACTCAACCACTAGATGTCGCTGAAAACAACAAATCCTACACACTGTGCCTTTAAAGCTGGGCTGAGAGGTAGGGGGCGATATGCATTCATTTAAGGTCACCAGACTTTTCATTGAAAACTATATTCTCTAAAGCCGAACYTGAACGTYKAATATATAAGATGTGTCGATGAGAMGAAAYGTTAAAAAGCTCAAATCCAGCACGATCTTATTTAATCAGTTTGAAAAAACTCTTCTTAGATAGAATGAAGTGGAGCCAGACAGGTTCCAACAWTTTAGCAGCAGCAGCTTCAACTCTTTTAACTTCAGTAAGTGACTCTCACTTTAATCTTCCCATCAGCTCATCAGCTCTGCGGAGCACAAAAGTAACAAACAAAAACTAAAACGTGGATTTTTAATAAAARTCCTTATTTTAGTTCTAGAAGTGGAGAAACGATGGAGATGGAGGATGTTTTGTTTCCTGACTGTTTTCATTTATGATAAATTGGTGCTCCAGATCTGTTTTAAGGGGGGGAAATACTAAGAAATGAAAAAATAAAACAAGAAAGCTTATAGAATTTCTTTTCAGAGTGCTACAACTGGTTTGTTTTCATTTTGCTGACATGAGAGGCTGTAGGACACCCCCACCCCCACCCCAGATAGAGGATCAGATGAAGGTGAGCTGTCTGAGATGGAATTTGTTTAGGTTTGGCAGCGAGACTCGGATCACTTATCTGTTAAAGCAACATGTCTGTTTCTGTGCTGTTAAAAACGTGTCTCTGATTCCACCACAACAAAGTAACTCCTTGTTTGTCTTTTCAATACGCTGGAATAAAAATGATTTCATTTCTGTGGTTTGGGATTGAACTGACAGCAGACAAAATAAACAGCCACAGTTCTGGCTGCGTGTCGAGCTGTTCAATGTTTCTGTCGCTATTTGGAGGCTTGGAAACTGATAAAGGTGGGACTGATTGGGTCAATATTTTTACATCACTTTAATACACTTTCCATTACACTGCAGTCATGTTTATAGAAAGAGCTTATTCTGCTGTGGATATTTTTTATATTTGTGGAAAAACTCTTTTGAACAGATTTAGAAATAATGAACTTTGTGTAAAGTTTAGTTTTCAGGTCAGCACCAAAATGTGAAGCTCAGGTCAGCAGAAAAACTTTGACAGTGATTCAAAGGGTTTTGTGGTCATTATTACATATTCTTTACATCCCATCTAAGTTTTATGTAAGATAATAAAACACTGAAGACTTGCTTCCAAAGACTTTATGTCAACTCAACTTTATAAAGTTCGTTTGATGTATAAAACAGCTCTATGTGCTTGACATGATGAACAAAACATTTATAAACGTAAATAGTTCATAAATGTAAAATAAAATTATGTTGATAATGATACAAAAATTAACCACATACTTTAACAAATAGAACTTTTTCTACAACATATTTGTACCTCAGGGTACATCACAAACAGCACCCACTGTGTCAGAATTAATCAACGATGAACCCAAACCTATCTGGATTGAATGCATAAAAAGTTTAAGAGTGGACCAGAAAAMATAGTTTCCTAACCGGTCCAACAAGACTTTATGATCAACACAATCTAAACCAGAACGGAGATGAAATGTAACAAGGGCAAAAAAGAATTAGAATTTATGTGCAGGTTATTTATAGATTTATTAAAATTAACCTTTCTTTTACCAAGTGCATCAACTAAAAGCCAGTTTTATTTACTAATCTGATCAATCAGCTTTAATCAGTCCTGGTTCTGGAGGAGGAGTAAAGTTTCACCTGTCCACTC
>NW_013952825.1:93537-98041 GCF_001266775.1 Austrofundulus limnaeus
ACCTGTCCACTCTCCATCCAATGAGGAGGAGTAAAAGTTCACCTGTCCACTCTCCATCCAATGAAGAGGAGCATAATTTCACCTGTCCACTCTCCATCCAATGAGGAGGAGTAAATGTTCACCTGTCCACTCTCCATCCAATGAGGAGGAGTGAAAGTTCACCTGTCCACTCTCCATCCAATGAGGAGAAGTACAATTCACCTGTCCACTCTCCATCTAATGAGGAGCAGTAAAAGTTCACCTGTACGCTCTCCGTCCAATGAGGAGGAGTTTGTTTGTTTTGTGTACATTGCCCTGAGAAAACAATTGCTGTGATTTGGCACTATATAAATAAACAGAATTGAAATGAACTGAATTGGTTTGACAGAGGAGTAAAGGAAGACATTTTTGTGAAGAGAAATAACGCGTCATTAAACAGGGGTGTCCAGTTGTCCCCATTTTACATTGCTGTTATTGTGAGCATGACTCAGCACTCTGGTAACAAGAGGAATAATCAGGGCACAAAGGATTGATTGTTAGGCTGATGGTCCTTTTTGCGTGTGAACAACCAGTTTTGATTGTTATTGTTAGAGTTGTTTGTCCACCAAGTACTACTTTTGCAACTGAGTTTAGGATTTTACATTCATAAAGTGAGCTAAATAATGAAAATATGCTAGTGACATTTTTAACATTTTATTTTACACTTGGCACACCATAACATTTGATAGTAAATACTAAAACCTGTGACATTCTTGCATACTTAAYTATATTATTTATATAATGAAACATCATAATTTATTGTCTTATTTTTCTAAATTTAAGGACATTTTGATTTGGCCCACACATGTAATCCAAAACTAAGACATATTTTTTGGCAACAAATCAGTCATTCTCTGCCCTGAAACACAACGTTGTAATTAAACCATTAAACCTTTCCCCTCAGGGATTTTCTGTGCTCAACAAGAAAAGCCATAACCAAGGTAATTATTACCTTCATTTCTGAGCTATGGAATCACAGAAAATCACTGTTTAAATAATTGAATCATCAGCTCAAGAATGTTTGACTTTTTCCACTAAGTACATTGTTTTCTTCCCATCGGTACTGTTGGGTTTCCAGCTGTGCTGATGCAGGAGCATTCTACCTGCTCTGATTGTCTGCAGGTGAGTCTTTGCTCAGCTCAGAACTTCAAAGCCTGAACACTAAAACAACATGTTGCTTCCAGACACAAAGGGCACTGACAGAGTTAGTCGATCTCTCACTAACCCTCCTGACAGCGGTGCAGAGTAAACAGGCAGGACGTGAAGAAAGTGAGGAGAGAGTGGCTCCATCAGAACTGATGAAGACCAGCGGGACTCTGGCTTTGGTTAAAGCCTTAAAGTTGTCTTGTCTGTCAGAGATTTGGAACCTTTTCAGCACAGACCATGACAATGTGTCAGTTATCTCCTGTTAAAATGTACAGTTTTTATTCTGTTAGGGTCCTAATGAATGGTCCTCTATGTTTTCAGTATTTGGTTACAAAATATCACTGTAGTCCATCTGTTAAAAGAAGACAGAGACCTGAAGGAAGAAGCTGGTGCCTAAAGAAACAAAAGCACAAATAGAAACTGTCTCAGTAAATTTACATTCGAGCACCTAAAGCTCAATTAGCAGCGCATCATTTTTCAGGTGACAGGAAGCTGGTGTCTGTAGTACTCCAGGTAGTATTTCCCACAGTAAACTGGTTCTGGGTAATGGAAAAGACAAAGTGTATTTCAACCAACACTTAAAGTCAACAAAGTACTTATAAGGCACACAAAGCTGCAGTTCAATGATTTATGGTTGATGGTTATATGATTTATTTACCTAATTTCCCTCTGGGATCAATAAAGTATTTTTGACTTGACTTTGACTTGACTTATTTTTTGTACTTTTAGATCTGAGAAAATGTGTTCCGGCCACAGGATCAGTATCTGTGGAGAATTCAGGGCCGATTAGTTTGTTTGAATTTCCTCGGGCAGAGCTCCTTCAACAGGTTTGGGACAGCAGGAGATATTCTGTCCCAAAGGACAATGGTTTAGTTCTTCACTGCTCAGGTTGTGGGACAGATTTGGACCATAATGTCCCTTTTCCACCAGCACCTCTACAGCACGATTCAGCTTGGCTCTCCATGGTTCCAAGGCTTTTCCAACAAGAATTTGTGAAACCAACCCCCTTTTTCAGAACATGCTTTAGTATGGTTCCAAATGTACCGTGCTGGCCTGAAAACGTGACTTCAGAAGACTGCCAGTCATTAGCTGTGTTTCCATTGACCATGAAAATGCGCAAATTAGAATTTCAAAAATAAAATTGCTCAATGGAAGCACGTCAATTTAAAAAAAAAATTACTTTTTTCGACAAAATGTTTTTGCGCTAGGATGAGGTGGTTTTTCAGCCGTATCAAAATTGGTGTTTTTCGCAAAACTGCAATGGAAACACATCTTCACATCACAGGAGTCACGTGATCAACAACCGGCTGTTTCTACTGGTGAAAAGACGATGACAAAGAAGATAACAGGAAGTAGAAGTAGTAGTAATATCACAGAAGTAGTATAAAATAGTAAACTCACCGACTACAATTTCCCAAAAACACAGCATACGTAGRCGCTCCCAAGTAGGGACTTGTCTCTGGAAAGACTCGATAAAAGACGCCGACGTCTCCTCTGATGATGAGCGCTAGTGTCGTGGTAGCAACATGCTATGTGTTTACATCCATCGCTGCCATGTTTGTAATGACTTATCATGAGAACAAACGTATTCACGCGTGACTTTAATAGCATTTCTTACTTAATGGAAACACCACAGTTGTGAAACTGTGTTTTTTCAACATTTACAGATTATCGACAAAGTTTTGCACACATTTGCAATGGAAACGCAGCTACTGACTGGTTACGGGGGGTGGAGTAACTGGTTGCATCACAAAAGCTACTCTTACAACAACCTAATCTGCCATTTGCAACAACGACACTACCATGTCCTCCATTGTTGTGTTGCGCATCTTTTTGGGGGGGGTTTCTTCTTGTACTAMGTTTAATGGTGGTTGGCAAATAGCTTAATGGAGCATAACTGCCACCAGCTGGTGGCGTCAATTTTCGGATGAACCCACCAACTAGAGCTGTTACTGAGGTGTAATGGAAAACCACCAGGGGTTGGATTTATAAAGCTTGCATACGCACAAAATGAGCCCTGAAACGTGCGTACACCACTTTTCATGCCAAGGTTGTGATTTACAAAACCCGAACTTGACGTGAAAATGTGCGGTTCCTCACTCCGGCTCTGACTCATGCTTAGCCTACGTTCATTTTGGAGACAGGAAGCTGCGACACAGATGGTGAAGTGAGGAATTATAGTCACACTGCATCATTTACTCTCAGATATTTAATTTTACTTCATAATCAGACTTTAATTTTAATTCAACTTTATCATCAGCTTTCCTAACAGTATTATTCATACTTCTGCTGCTGAGCCATAAGGAAAGACCTTTTAAGCCAACTTAAATCCTAAATAAAAGCTCACACATCTCCATCTACCTCCTGGTCACCCTCCTCCTCAGACGACCCTCACAGACCCCTCCCCAACAAGATAAATTTCAACATGGTAAACAACAGCAATAAGGTTTAATTATTAAAGTCCATTTTAAATAGATGAATGGATGATGGATGATCTGCTGTCAGAATACTGTTGAGCACATTATCTCTGCACTGACAGAATTATAATATTTTCTTCCCCCAGATGTGCCACAGCTCCTGACGTGTGCAGGGTGTGATGATGATGAAGCTGGTTGTCATAAACAAAGCTATGATGCCACGTGTATCTCAGGAAAACTACAAGCCAARTGGAACGGAGCGGTTCAGACTCAGGTTTCAGTCTGAAGCCTCAGAGTCAGCAGAGACAGACTGAAGTGAAGGAAAGCAGTGAGTCTGTGTGCAAATATAACCATTAAATGTTAGCAACAGATAATCCACAGCAGTGGTTCCCAAACTGCTCAGCTTTTGACCCACAGAATACCAGCAGCAGATACCTGTGTCCCCAGTTGTTGTTGGTTGATAAACACTGTTTTCACGTCAAATAAAAAAGGACATAATAACAATATTCATTATGCTATTTTTGTACATTGTAAGTACACTAAACTTACACCTTTCTAACAACAAAGGCAAAAAAAATATTATTTGTAAATTTTTTTGTGTAATTATTTCAGAAAATTGTTTCAGGACCCTACCTTGGGTCCCGACCCCAACTTTGGGAACCACTGATTTACAGCACTAAACCCTAATTTTGTGATATGATCTGTTTCTTAGATTTGTTGGTTGGTAGTTTGGTGAATTTGTGTTGTTTTAAGATGGTTCAGTTATTTCTCTCAGTAAATTAACTCCCAAAGCAAATCTGGTTCATTCTAAAAAGATGGAAAAATAAAGTTGATTGCAATGATCCCTATGACTAGAGGTGTCCCGATTCCGATACCAGTATCGGTATCAGATCCGATACCAGCATCAAGTACTCGTACTCGTA
>NW_013952825.1:100478-102397 GCF_001266775.1 Austrofundulus limnaeus
AATACGGCCGAAAAACCACCTCATCCTAGTGCAAAAACATTTTGTCGAAAAAAGTAAAAAAAAAAAAATTGAAATTGACGTGTTTCCATTGAGCAAATTTATTTTCGAAATTCTAATTTGCGCATTTTCATGGTCAATGGAAACACAGCTAGTGTCACAGACAGAAACTTTGTTTTAAACTGAAATTATGCAATTGGTAAAAAGATTTTGAGATTAAGATTCAAAGATGTGAAATACTCTGATAACTAAGGCTTATCAAAGCTTCCAAAGCAAAAATGTAGACAGATTTTTACCCACACATCTCCATGTGTGTGTCTCTGTGTGTACGTACAGGTATTCTCTATAAGTGGGGACAAAAAGACCTACTTGTGGGGACTAACTGCTACTTATGAAAACCTCCATTTGTGGGATCAGGGGTTAGGGTCAGACTATAGCAATTAATGGAAGTCAATGGAATGTCCCCATAAAGATAGTAGTACTGGACCGTGCACGTGTTGGTGAGTCTGTCACCAAAAAAGGTCATCGACCATTGGATGGATTTTAATAAAACTCTCAGACAAGTTTATTCAAGATGGCTGCCGTGACTAAGAGTCCTTAGAAAACACAATAGGCTCATATGGCAAATATTCAGTCAATCAGACAAATAATGTGAATAAATAATATTTTCAACTTTTTTGATAGTTTGTCCAGTTCAGTGGTTTATAGGTCAGAGGTTTTGAATATATTGGTCAAACAGTTGGATTCATGATACTTCCTTCAGAGACATCAATAAATTTTTATTACCAGGAGGGGGAACGAACTATGCTCTGTCTGCTGTTTTTAATGGATTTTTAATGTAGTTTGGAGAAAACGAGGTAGAATTTATTTGAAGCAATAAAATGGGAAATATTTCCCCAGGGCTCTGTGCCACCAAAAACACAAACACAACTGTTAAAACACGTCTCAGGGCTGCAACCAGATCCTGAAACTGCACTCGTCTGCAGGCAGCTCCTGAATTCCTGTGTGTGCGCCACTTCATTTATCTTGTTTTTACTGCTGTGTTCTCCTACCTGTATGTACACAGCAGATGACACGAAACATTTAGCTGCTGATAAAAATGTTGCACATGCAGGTTTATGATGAGCTTTTCTCTTGTTTTGACATCCCTGTAGTGCTCCCTGGGCAGTCATCCATGCATGAGTGAAAGGGCCAAACCCAGAACCGATGCCTCCGGGGGAGCCGGGATCCCTGAGGCCTTTGAGAGCCGAGGAGATCCTGACWACCTGCGTGCATCTCAGCTGTTTTGCTTTTCCCATCACTTCTTTTCAAAGACACAGATTAGCTTAAGAATTAGCCTCAGAAGAGCTGAATACAGTCAGACATGCAATGTTGACTTTGTGTAAAAACTACAGTGAACATATTATTACTGTGTGAGTTAGCATTAGCTCATTCAATGTTACTGAAGTGTGATAAAACAAAACTTTAATACGGTTAGGGTTAAAAACTTMCTTCCCTTTTAGTACCAAGGCAGCGCCGGCGCTGTGGCTCCACCTCTGCTCTGACGTGTCTAATTTTGATTACCGTAACTCCGCAAAAGTTCGCTCAATCTGGAAAATTCCAACACTGACAGAGAGCTGAGACTCCGTGCTTTCTGTCAGTATATGATGTGTTAGGTATATAACGGTAATTCGGAATAGTATCGCGAGATTTACCGTTCAAACAACAGGGGAGCGAGAGAAGAGGAGGAGAAGAAAAAAGCGAGCAGGAATCCGGTGCATTTTTAGAGATTTTTAGTGTTTTTCCACGCGTTTCTTTTTGTGTATGTTTGTGCCTGTGTGTGTCTGTGTGTGCCTAATGGGCTCGACACACGGGAGGTGACATTGCTCGCTCTCCATTCATTTCCTATGGAGCCTGTGCGGTGAGGCGACAATCTCTTGCCC
>NW_013952825.1:102745-104545 GCF_001266775.1 Austrofundulus limnaeus
CGCCTTCAGAGTCAAGAACCAATCAAATTTTGTGAAGACAAGTGACCCGAGAGCGATTTGCAACGCTGCGATCGCTATCACGTCCCGTGTGTCGGGTTTTACCCTGGCTGCGATGACAGCCGTTAATCGCTGTAGTTTGTCGCTGCCCGTGTGTCGAGCCCTTAAGTGTGTTTGAATGGGTGTGTGCTTTATAAGACTTATGAATATGGGCTGGAAGCCCGTCAAGGACCATAAAATGGCCGCTACATTTCAGAGAAGAGGAGCACGATGTACAGGATTCCTCTTCTGAGGTATGTTGTTTTATCATGAGCTAGTTATCACTTTAGAACACATTTTGTGATTATATTATTTGTCTGAGAGTGTATGTGTCATTATGTCAGACACACCTGTTATTTCTACATATTACATTAATGAAAACCATTGTATTTGCTGCTATGAAAGGAGTGATTTTCATTTGTTGATTTCCATTTTTCTTTCAGTGCTCACAGCTCTGATGGAGTCCTCCAGTGACAGGTTTATATATTGTTTCTTGTGTAAAATTATTATTTTTAGTATTGTGTGTATTTTTCTGTAGAAAATTGTAAGTGCTTCAGGCAGTTCTATGCTGAATTATCAGCTACTGTGTAGGGTTTTCAATGTTTTGTTTATTCATATAAAGGTTTGTATTAGTATTTTTTCATGAATTGTTTTTATTTTTGTCTTTTCAATGTTCAAAATGCCTTTTATTTCTGTTTTGCACTGTTTTCATGTTCAAAATTCCTGTTTCAAATGTCAAATCAAAAGTTCACATACATCAATGTAATTTGAGAATGTACGTTTTTTCACCTTTGAACTGTTATTTGGCCTAATTTCTCCWGTGTTTATAGTCATCTTTTGCTTTGTGTTTTGTACACCCGGTGTCCTYGACTCAAAAAATGGCTGGTAAATATTGTAAACATGTATAGGGTCACATTTCAAATGCCAAATCAAAATTTTATTGACATTCTGAATATTATTTCTCAATAAACCTTGAAATTTTTTTTGTTTTTGTATTTTTCTTCTTTTAAACTGCTGAAATTTCCTTACAATGGGCAATAATCATTAACCAAATGTTAAAAAGTCAAGTTTAACTACTCGTGGGAAAAGGAATCAAAGCTTTCAAACTTAGGACACATCCTGGCCATTTTACAACCATAATAACAATGTATGMACAAAATRGTCATTATAGCCATGGTAGTAAAAGGTTAAAGTTGGACGTGCACCTGCAACTGATCAACTTTTAGAATCAGCTCAGTTCGAGATTGTCGCCACAGCTGATCAACATTAGCTGTCTGTAGTTCAGATTAACAGATGTGAGGCTAATGGAAGTAGTTTCTGAGTAAAGAGTTATGAGATTATTCATCATGTTATTTTCAGGGTTATATTAAAACAAGTGCAACCTTTAATTCGTCAGCATGAAACGATCTGAGTGTAAAACTCAGGCAGATATGCAGGTGACTGCTAGGCCTGCTAGGTCAAAAAGACTGGATCCATCCTTTTACCAGAGAAAACCTCAGCTTGATGTAAGGAGATTAAAGAAGCTGTGATTGCTGCTGAGAAACATCTGTTTCGTGTCCAAATTACAGCTTTAACATGGAGGTTAGCTTTCATTTTCCTGCTGGTAGGTCCAACAAAAACCACAAGGATCCTGATCCATCTGAGGGTTTCCCTCTCAGTTTCACACTGTGGAAGTTCAATGATCACAATGTTTTAGTAACGCTGAGTCGTGAATTGTTTTTCTGGTGCTGTTTCAGATTTATAGAGATGTATATATGTCTATGA
>NW_013952825.1:104808-106408 GCF_001266775.1 Austrofundulus limnaeus
CTATCTATCTATCTATCTATCTATCTATCTATCTATCTATCTATCTATCTATCTATCTATCTATCTATCTATCTATCTATCTATCTATCTGTCTATCTATCTATCTATCTATCTATCTATCTATCTGTCTATCTATCTATCTCATGATTCATCAAGTGAATGACTGAACTTACAGACATGTTCTCCCTTAGTCTGGTGTAACTCTTGTGTTTGTCTCTCTGTCACTCAGGACCGCATGCAGCTGTGGCGCCATCAGTCCCACCGGTACCACACAGAGATGTTGGATTTTAAAAAGCTAACATTTGAAGTCATTAATGAGCTGAAAAAGGACCACCGCTTGATGTCCAAAGTCCTGCAAGGAGCTTCAGTTCGAGTGGACCAAGCGGAGCAAGAACTAGACTATGTGGAGAACCAGAATTCTCCGCGGGCCTGTGCAAACCGGGCGGAGGAGGTGGTGGAGCAGGAGGCCTGGGGCCTGCAGGAGAGAGAGGAAGACGAGGACTGGGAGGAGCTGCAGTTCCGAGTCTTTGGTGAGCTACAGGAAGTACGCTCACCTTTCAGCTGAGTGTCTTCAGGAAATCTTTCATTCCTTTCTGGCAGAAGGCTGGAAAACGTGTTTTACATCCCAGCAGGTTTCAGAGTCACAGTCGTGGAAGAGCTGTGCTTGTGGAAAATAGAAACAAACACAACACAGTTCATTAAAGTCCCTGTGCACTTTCCCGGCAGAAGAGTGGCTTTACGCAACTAATTTATTTCTGCACAGCTTCTCCCCTGTTTGAGCATTTGTCATTATAATCTTCCATCCCGAGGCACGCTGCTCCACACAGCTCAAAGACTGCTGCACTCAGTCATTTCCTCCAATACTACAGGCACCTAAAACCCATTTACAAACTTCAGGGGTTAGACTTTTATTCCTGAAAATATATTGGTAGATTTCACTGAGTAACACACCAAACTGAAGATCCACAACTGCTGCAATGCAACATTTTCAAAATTAAAAATCACATATTAACGGGTAGGGATATTTGTTTTTCTTTTTTAAACTGGCTGTGATAAGTAATAAGCTGTAATAAGATGATCATTAAATCAACCATCAGTCATTTGAAGCAGGACTCTGTGAAGAGGTCCTGTTAAACCTTAAGGGGTTTTAGAGGTAATTTCCGCCTGAAAATACACAGCAAAATAAAGCAAGAATAGCTCCAGAGTTATACGGTCTAAATGCTAGCTCTTGGTACCTCTGTAAAGGTAAGATCTTAAAGATAATTTCTTAAGTGAAACCATTATTGTAACTCTTACTGTGCCTGAGTTATTTGTGATTAAATAAAGATCATTTGTGATTTTTTTTAGCCCCGCCTAAATTTTTTTTTTAAATCAACAGTGCAAAACACAATGAAAACTCTTGCGAAAACCCAGAAATGCCCTTAGATTTTACACATCTACATCTTGAGAAAAACTGTAGCAAAGTAGGACTGAATAAGTTGAAGTATATTCATTTCACAAAGGTTTTAGTGAGCAGTGTGCCAGGCGGAAATGGTATTTTGGCATAATTTAGCCAAATGTACCCAAAACTGTGTCGAATGTGTTTTTTACTTTATAAAAG
>NW_013952825.1:107431-113241 GCF_001266775.1 Austrofundulus limnaeus
ACACAGATCATCTGACCTGCTTATGGTTTTATTTTTCATTGTGATAAAATAAAACAATGTTAAACTTTAAATATTTTTAAGCAAATCTTTTACTGATAAATTTTAAAATGTGTTTAATTAAAAAATAATTTTGCATTTTTTCGTAAAAACCTTAGAAAACATTGTTGTGCAATAACAGTCAAATAAGAGAGGAATTAATGTCATGTGTCCATATTAAAAAGACACATTGGTGACGGCCCACAGGATTTATCCCCTAAACCTCAGATGCTGAAGTTAAACTTCACTTCCCACTGACTATAAAGAAGTCTGAGGGAAATATTAATACAGTTAAGTTTGAATTTTTCAGTACTCTTTGATTTTGGTGTGGAAAGAGAATCAGCTTTACTTCCTTTTACTGTATTTTCTTTTCACTTTAAAGTCAAGTATTGAATAGTGAATTCTAATGAGTTCTTTTTAAATTTAATATTTTTTCTTTATTTGTTAGGTTATGTGTGTTCTAAAATGCAACATAAACCATAATTTGGAAAATATAATTTTATTTTAAGAATATTTTGCTAACATTGTTTCAATAAATATTAAGAGAAATTGGCACTTGGCCTGGACTAAGTTTGGAATTTTGGCCCCCTTGTGAATTCGACCCCCTGTGTTAAAGTGTTTTATTTTGACCACGACAGTGATTTAGAGTCTGCTTAGTTCACATGTTGTAATTTATTGCACTGACGTTTGTCACCAAGCAGTTTCACCCAAATAAAACTCATATTTCATATTGTTGGTGTTTTAGCTACAACAGAGAAGCAGCTCTTTTCCTGCCATCTGTCAGACACAGATGAAGCTGAAATGTTAGAATTCAGATCATGGACAGAAACAGAGTTCTATGATGGAGAGACGGAAGGAAAAGCTTCCATAGAACAAAAAAGAGTGAGGGTTCGGTGTCCTGTGCTCTGTCTCCCTCTGTTGTCTGTCTTGTGTTTCTCATGCTCATCTTGCTCCTCAGTCTTGTCTGGTTCTTTTCTGGCCCTTCTCTCACACCTGTCTGCACTTGTAATCACGCAGCTGTTTCCACTTTTCACTCAACCCTGTCACCTGTCTATTTCCTCGTCCGATCATTGCTTGGTTGTTCCTGTGTTTATGCCAGGATTTCTTGTTTTTGTAGTTTTTTGCCACCACGTTGGCTTTTTTCTTTAATAAACCCTTTTTATCTCGAGCCTGCCTGCCTACCCAGGAGATTCTGATTTTATCAGTCCATGAAATGGACRTTATTGGGCATTATCAGTCCCATACAATGGCTTCAGAGGGTCCCTACTGTGCCTTCTAGGCTTCAGRCTGTCCCRACAGTGCCCCCTAGTGGGTTAATRTATCAATGACAATGAATGTKTAAATAACCAAAAGATATTGTAATAAATTTTTGTGTCCATGTCGGTCTCAAGCCCTAGTCTCCGGCTCTTTGGTCCGACACTCTACCCATTGCCCTATTAGAAGGCCACAATATAAAACCATTGGAGGGTGGTGTCTTTAGCGCTAACCATGTCATTTGCTCTAAAATTAACCTTAGTAGATTTAAGCATCATTTGAACCATTTTTATGCCTCATATTAACCAGATAGTGGTTTTATGTCTCATATTAACCAGATAGTGCTTTTATGTCTAATATTAACCAGATACTGGCTTTATGCCTCATACTAACTAGATGACAATCAGAAGCCATTCTATGGGACGGGGAACCTGCTAACCTGCGCAGGCGKGACATTCTGAAGCTATTCTAGGGGACTGATAACGGCCTAATAACGTCAATTTCATGGATGCTAACATCCGAAGCGGGTGGCTTACCTGCATTTTGGGTCCACATCACCGCCAGACCTCTGTGATGGACTTGCGACCTGTCCAGGGTTTACTGCTCCCTTCGCACTGTGACTGCTGGATATGGATACCAGTGACCCCTGTGACCTTGAAAGGAATAAGCAGGTATAGATAATGGATGCATGGATCATTGCCAGACCTTGCCAGAATGATCGGACCAACAAAGGACCCAGCAGGCAAGATTTCATTTCCCGGCCTGTCTCTTGTTGTTGAACGTGGTGGAGCTCCATCACCTGGGTCTCCCACAGCCATCTCTCTCTCCTCTGCTTTGGAAGAGTCAGACCCATCTCTGATACTGTGGGAAGATTGGTTCACTCTTTCATCAGGGGGTCTTTGATGATCCTCCAGTGGACCACCTCTCTTGCCGACAGATAGCTTCTTTGCCGCCAGATCGAAAGTGTTTTGGTGGGGCACCCTGATCTGCAGCTACTTCCTGGCCATCAGCGGCTCCTTCTTTATGCTTGGAGGATTTTGGTGGAGTCAACGGGATGCTGCCGGGCCAAGAGGTTCCTGCTCCGCTGAGATGACAGGTTCCCACTCACCTGAGCCGACAGGTTCCTGTTCTCCTGAGCCGATGGGGCTCCCGGATGCTTCTCCATCACGTTCTCCAGATGGGGTCCCAGACGCCTCTCTTCCAAGTCCTTCAAGAGGGTCCTAGATGACACTCCCTCCAAGTGTACATCTTTGAGGGGGTCCCGGACACATCTTACCTCAGTGCTGCCTCCAAGAGGGTTCTGGAGACCATCAACTGCCAATGCCCTCGAGAGGATCAATGCTCCTACAGACTGCTTTGGTTTCCTTAGAGGGAGAGAAGCTGCATATCGAATTAGATTTGTATCTAAAAGATTGAGAAAAACTCTTAGAACTTCAGAAAAAAAAAGAATTTTATCAAAAATAACATTCAAAAAGTCATTTCAAAAGCAAAGCTTACAATCTGCAATCAAAATCTTAAAGCAATACAGTATTGTCTTTGTCTTGTTTTTGTTAGACAACATATATTTTTGTTATCAGTTTGCTCTGTTTCATTCTCAGTGATCAGAGTTTTGCTCTCGCTGCCAACTTTGCAGTCACGCTGCCTGACAGTCTCCTTTGTGCTCCCTCATTTTTTGTTTGCACTTCTGGCACAATCCTCTCGGGTGGGGGGGGGGATGTCTTCTGAGACGTCTTTTCCCATTGGACAGAGATTTCTTGAGTGACAGATCAGTGACCCGGAAGACTTTTGCTATGACCCGGAGCAATGTATATTTACTTCTGGTGTCATTTCGCTTCGGAGATCTCTCCAGAAAATGCATGAATGCTCATCATTTTCATGAAATTGCAAAGGGTGAGCTTAAAAATGATTAATAGCATGTTAGCTTATCGATCAGTTTCAGTTTACCATTTTACCAGAGACCACTAAAGTGGCAGTTGCTCAAAGTAAAAAGAGGGCACAAATTGTACAGACAGCACTGCATTGTGAGGTGGAATATAAGGAAGAAATGTAAGGATGGAGATATACAACTGAACCAAATCTAGGGAAAACTAAAATATCCACACCACCATATACATACGTGTTAAATATTTATTTATTTTCACTCTGCAGGACTCCTTTCATTAGTGAAGTGTTGAGATATTTAAAACATGCACATGAGCAACATATGTCAATTAGAGAGTAGACCACTTGACAGATTTTGATCTTACACACAATTCTCTGTGAAATGGATGAAAATCTGTGCAATTTACAGATTAACTACAGACTTGAGCAGCATGTGCAGCACCAAAGAGTGGTCGGCGTGGAGCACGGGACGTATAAATAAAAGTTCTGCATATGTTTTGCACACATAGTAAACACCTCACCAACAAATATAATTTCACATGATTCATGTTGTGGTTCAGTGGGCAGAACACTTCAAAGACCTCCTCAATCCCACCGACACGTCTTCGCATGAAGAAGCACAGCCTGAGAACCTTGGGTTGGACTCTCCAATCTCTGGTGCCGAGGTCACTGAGGTGGTTAAAAAGCTCCTCAGTGGCAAGGCATCAGGGGTGGATAAGATCCCGAGTTGGCTGACTTGACTCTACAATATCGCGTGGACATCGGGGGCAGTTCCCCCGGATTGGCAGACCGGGGTGGTGGTCCCCCTATTTAAAAGGGGGACTGCAGAGTGTGTTCCAACTATAGGGGGATCAAACTTCTAAGCCTCGCAAGGTCTATTCAGGGGTCCTGGAGAGGAGGGTCCATCAGATAGTTGAATCTTGGATTCAAGAAGAACAGTGTGGTTTTCGTCATGGTCGTAGAACAGCGGACCAGATCTACACCTTCAGCAGGGTCCTGGAGGGTGCATGGGAGTTTGCTCAACCAGTCTACATGTGTTTTGTGGACTTGGAGAAGGTGTTCGACCGCCGATCCTGTTCATAACTTTTATGGACAGAATTTCTAGGCACAGCCAAGTTGTAGAGATCCGTTTTGGTTACCTCAGGATCACATCTCTGCTTTTTACGGATGATGTGGTCGTATTGGCTTTATCAGATTATGWTCTCCAGCTCTTACTGGAGCGGTTCACAGCCGAGTGTGGACGGGTCGGGATAAGGATCAGTGCCTCCAAATCCTAGACCTAGTCTTGAGCCAGAAAATGGTAGGGTGCCTTCTCTGGATCGAGGAGGAGGTCCTGCCCCAAGGGGAGGAGTAAATGGACTGTACTTATATAGCGCCGTTCTATCCATCCAGGATATTCAAAGCRCTTTACACTTACAGACATTCACCCATGCACACTCACGTTCACACACTGATGATGGCAAACTACATTGTAGCCACAGCTGCCCTGAGGCACACTGACAGAGGCGAGTCTGCCATACACAGACGCCACCGGACCCTCTGACCACCATCAGTAGGCAAGGTGGGTGAAGTGTCTTGCCCAAGGATATAACAGAGTTTATGTATCTTGGGTTCTTGTTCATGAATGAGGGAAGAATGGAGCGGGAGATCGACAGGAGGATTGGTGCTGCATCTGCAGTGATGCGGGCGCTGTACCAGTCTGTTGTGGTGAAGCGGGAGCTGAGCCAGATGGCGAAGCTCTAGGTTTACCAGTCGTCTACGTTCCTATCCTCATCTATGGTCACAAACTTTGGGTAGTGACCAAAAGAACGAGAACAACTTCATCCATGGCCCGGTGAGAAGTTTTCCGAGAAGACCAAGGACTTGAAGTTCAACCTGGGCAGGAATTGCTAAAAAGTCACTTAAGATACTAGAGCGAAGGCCACCACAGGTTGTACCACACTGCAGATATTTGGAAAACTGTGCATGATATGCAACCAATATTCCACTGATGTGGAACAACACATGCAGACGATTTCCCCGATAGCATGGCAAAATACCTTGAGGTAAATCTTCTTTTTTCAGAAAAACAATGAATCCACAGGGGTCCCCTTTACTGTTGTACCTCATCTTGTTTAGTTGAAGAACAATATCCCCTGCAAGACAATCTGAGCCAAACAGTTTCTTGCTTATGTCTTTTTCGTTTTCAATTGCCTTTAATCTTGCCCTTGTCCTGGTGGCAAATTAATCCAAAGGATGAAGGTGGCAGTTTAGCTCATTAAGATTTTTGTTCCATGTTTCACTTACAAGAGAAACTGTTGTATGATTTGCAGCACACCAATCAGTCAACGTGTTAGAGATATTTCTTATCAGAGCAGATCTAGTATCCTGGTAATCTGAGCCATGGAAGTGTGAATGCACATGTGTGGGGGTTCCCGGGTTCTGGGGCTGGGTGCTGGAGTATGTGCTGGCCTGGCCTGGTGACTGCCTGCTGGGGCTTGGGGCCTTTTGGCCTGGGGGGGTGCGCCCTGGGGGCTCAGACCTCTGCGCCCTTTCCTGGATCTGCTTTGGTATGGCGGGTGCCGGTGGGGCCCATGAGTTTGTCGCTGCTGGCCCTGGGGGCTGTGCGTGTGGTCGCTGGGGGGACTCTCCCAGTTCTC
>NW_013952825.1:115404-120501 GCF_001266775.1 Austrofundulus limnaeus
GTCCGCGGCTCTTCACTCGACGTTTATCCACAAACTGGTCCTGGATTAAGCTCCCAACGTTTTTATCAGTCAGATTCCACCATGAAAAATGTCTGTTTTATCCCCTTTTATGAGTTTTTGGGCATTGACTATCTTTAAATCGTTGCTTCCTGGTACAACAGTCGGCTCTGGAAGCGATCGCTTTTTTCTTCTTTTTTTCCTTTCTTTTTTTTGAAGCGAGTGGTTGAAGCAAATGGAGCATAAGAGCCCCCTGGTGGCTGAAGAAAAAATCCACGTATAAGCCGCACCGGACCATAAGCCTCATGGTTCAAAGTTCAGGAAAAAAAGTTGTGGCTTATAGTCCGAAAAATACGGTAACTGATCATCATCATGGTTAGGCAGCGAGCATGATTGCCATGAAGAGCCTACCAACCATTTGGACATATTAACAGCTAAAACAGACACTAGCTAAATCATCATGTTTCATCAAGTTCATCACACACCATTGTGCATTAAACTTACAAATACATAATCTTTAAACATTTTAACATTATTTTATTACATTATTTGTCACTATTTTAGAAGTAGATCTGTCCCTAGAAGTAGTTTATAACAAGTTTATAACAAACGTCCCCGCTTGAGTTACAGCCGCCATTACAGACATTAATTTTACCATGTCATTTCCCGTAGGGGAAAAAACGTACTTCGACATTTCAGATCATGATAAAATTCAGTACAGAATAAGATAAATTAATATTCTTCATGACAGCTTACCTATTTAGATGGTCACTGGAGAAATTCGGGTTACTTATCCATGAAGTCTTCATTCTTCATTTTAAATGGCGCAGCTCTTGATAACGTTCCGACAGAAATGAAAAATTTGAAGCCAGGTCCGCAACTAGGGCATCCCTCTATATGACGTCAACAGGATTCCCCCCGTTTTTTAAAAAAATAAATAAAACAGGAGCAATAAAAACAAGTGCAGTCAGAGTGCAGCATCGCGTGGTGCGGTCACAGCGCTCTGGGAAGAAAACAGCAGCCGCTGATGACGAAATATCAACATCCCTACATTGTTTCCTCGGTTACAGGAATGTTCAGGGTCATGGGCGTGGTTTGAGTTCCTCCAGAGCTTAAACCTCCATATATACGTACTATATTTTGTCGGACCATTCATAACATTTTCTTTTGTTAATTTATTTTATTTTTCTTTACCAAAAATAGAGGGGGGGAGACATGTGCCCCCCTATTGACCAGCCGCCACTGGGTGGCACCCGGTGTGGCCATTCAGGTGCCAGAGGTGGCACTTTGGCCACACTTTTTGGCTCCGCCCTTGTTTGCAAAATGTATGGTGGTGTTTTTACCAGCAGCAGCAGTTATCTGAGGCACTTCAGGAGCACCCAGTAGAGGTGGGCGGATAATATCGATAATAACGATATCAGCGCTGGTATTGATATTGAACAATACTCGTGTAAAAAGATTGATATTCAAGCGTTGTTTTTTTCCCGCACACACTGACTGCTGCACACGTTGAGTTTTCAAAGTCTACTCTCTGTAGTGCTGCACTGTCACACACACCATGGAGCAGCGCCCCACGTCTTTTGTTGTTGCACCGTCACGTGGCTCAGAAGCGCTAGCCAAACAGCTAATTTAACTAAGCAGGTAGGCTGGCCCACCAACTCAGCGTTCTCACCGAGCCCTCTACCTCAGGAGATTTTGTTTTAAGTTGTGTTGAGTTGGTATTTTTTAGTCTGTTTATTTACATAAAACAGAACAGTTTTGAAAGGAAGAAAATACCTTTTTTTTCCTAAGAACAGTTTCCTTTAATAAAAGAAACAAAGAAATAACTAGGACAGATGTCTAGTGGCGAGGGAAGAATTTTTTTTGTTTTTGTATAAAAGATTTATTTTCCTAATGTTAAAGGAAACTGTTTTGTTACTGCTTTATTGTTGGCAAGCATTGATTGTTATGATAAAGTATTTTGTTGTCACGTACAATGTTTGATGAAATTCTATCCTAGAACTTTTGGATCTTTTCAAATTATGAAGCTTTAAAAGTATCGGTATCAATATCGGCGATACTGGCCMTGTATTTACTTGGATCAATACCAAAATTCCCAGTATCACCCACCTTTAGCACCCAGGGCATTTCCTGCAAGAATATCTAATATTGCATCTGGAATAATAAGATAGAAAGACAGAGAAAAGACAGAAATGAAAGATTCATAAAACTGTGTTTGCATGCACCACTGAAGAACTGTTGGTCCTGGTCCTGTTTAGATTAACCCAGTTAGAAAAAAGAAATTTCTCTCCAAACTGTAGTCATTCAATGAACCTTCATCCAGAACCTTATTTATGTAAAAATATCTCTTTAATATCAGGGTCAAAGACAGTCTAATGAAAGAATTCCTCCCTTTTATTTCTAGTGCGGCTCTGAAAGGACAGGAAACTGCCTGAGGTCAGTGACATCACACACCAGCCTCCTGTTTGCAGAAATGAGCTCCGCCCACAGAGATCTACTGTGAATGTTTGTGAAGTGAACCAGAACAAACTTTAGTTCATAGCAGAGAGCCATGTCAGATCTGTAAGGATAAACCAGACGTGGCTCCTGGACAAAAATCAGTGAGGATGGGTGTGTGGGAGGCGGGGTCTTTTATTTCTGTGGTTCAGGGTCTGAATACGTCTTCCACAAACAGCACCTTCAGGCTGTCTATGAGTTGCTCTCATTTCTTCATGAGACTGGGTCTGATATTGTGCTAACTTTGAACTTGCCCCAGTTTAAAGTCAACCATCAGGGCTGCCGGGTCTTTTATAGAAACAGGAAGCACTTTAATGACTTTACTAAAACAAGCTAAATAACCTCGTTTTGAAAAACAACTGATATCTAAATGAAGTCAGATAAATGTTTTATCATCTGTGAAAGTCTGTCTTTAYAATTGTGACATTTTTTTACAATTCATAAACAGAAATGTAATATATAAAATCTAGATGCTGTTTCTCCAGTTGTGGTTGCTTATTATTCACCATCTTTTCCCCACAGGTTCAACGAGTTCAGCTACAGACCGTTTAAATGCTATAAAATGAAAACCAGTTTGGGATACGAGGTCTGTCTGACCTTCACCTTTAAATTCTGTGTGACAAATTTGAGCAGGACCAGGGCTTGATGTGGAAAAACACAAATGTAAACATAAACTTATACAACCTGTTCTCACTCCCGAGTCGTCACATATTGACGCTTTTCCAAAGTTCCCTCTGCGTCCCATTTTGACTCGTCGGGTACTCCCCTTGCGTCATTTTTTTGACGAGATGGGGCGGAATCTGTTGTCATAATTTCTGAAAGTGTAGAAAATGCACCAAAGCTACCATTCCAAAGCGTAAAATTACGTTTATTCACTWWAGACATCCTGTCCCTGACCCTAGTACCTAAAATTAACCATTTTTTAAAAATGTAGGAAATTCACGTGAACTACGTGTTCCAAAGCCTAAAAATGCCTAATATTCACCATAGATATCCTATCCCTGACCCCAGTCCCTAAACTTAACCAATTATCCTGATCCCTCATGTTAACCTCAGACCCCCGACCCAAAGACCCCGGTGGCGCAACCTGGAAAAGCCGCAGGCGGCAAGGACTGGCGCGAGGGGGTCACCCGACACGTCATAATAAGACACAGAAGGAACTTTGGAAAAGCRTCAATATGTTGACGAGTCAGGAGTGAGAATGTGTTAACTTATATTGCTGCTGGAACCAAAACCTAATCTTTTTGTTTTTCGTTCTTTGGCACTAGACTGTGTGGAAATCCTTTCTAGCATCAAGGCAGCGAAGATCCTGAAGAGAATGGGCAGCCCCAAAGGGATGTGGACCAGAGACCCCAAGTCCTCCAAGGTTTACRTTTTTAACGGCACCTCAGGAGACTCGGTTTACCAGTTCAGCTCTGTACGGGACTTTTCCAGATCCCTGGGTGCGTCTAGCAGCAGAACCATCCAGCTTCCCTCTGAGTGGAGCGGCTCTGGAAGTGCTGTTTATAACGGCTATTTGTATTTCATACAGCGAGAGGCTGATGCAAATGTACAGGTGGTCAAATATGATCTGCTGAGTGGTTCTGTGACAGAGACTGCCCTGTTCCCTGTGGAGAGCCATTCTAGTCTTTACAAACTCAATCCAGAAACAGTTGTGGACCTCGCAGCTGACGATGAGGGTTTGTGGCTCCTCTTCTCCCCGAGTGACGATGAACCTAACATTAGCCTTGCAAAGATGGATGCTGCCACGCTTGATATTGAACAAATCTGGGACACCCGATGCCCACGGCAGAATGCGGAGGCGGCCTTTGTTGTCTGCGGGACTGTCTATGTGGTTTACAACACCCGTCTGGCCAGTCGATCCCGGGTTCAGTGCGTGTTTGACGTCAACGACGTGCTGGTCAGCGAGGAGGCGCCTCTGCTTTATTTCCCCCGGAGGTACGGAGCCCACGCTAGTCTGAAGTACAACCCTGAGGAGAGGCAGCTTTATGGCTGGGACGATGGCTATCAGATTATTTACAAACTGTCTATGAAGAAGAAAGTCTTGGCTTAAACAACAGAGAAGTGACATTGCTGTACAGAACTTGAACATTTACTTCAAACTGAATCATTCATGAAATGTCTGCATAAAAACAGATCAGGTCATTGAACCAGAAAGACTGAAAATGTTTATTTTTGTTTTTGATATGTTCTACAAATGAGACTACCAGACACAGAGGGCTTGGTTTTAATGGTGGATCCATGTGTAGCTTATTCACTGAGACCACCCTGGTCTCATGTGACCGTGATAAGGACACGGAAACAACCTGAGATAACCAAAACTGACGCRGTCCGATATAGTCTTACCAGGACAGGTCTAAAGACCATTGTCTGTATGCAGGAAAGTGTTCTGAGGATGYAGAAAACAGTAAAGACCTCCCCCCCGGTCCATCTGGTGAACACTGTGAGAAGAGCAGAACCACGACTGTCTTCATGAGGGAAGTTTTTCAGATTTGCTCTCTGCACTATCCACATGGTCAGCTTGTTTGCATATGCACTAAAAGCACTTCTGGATGACAGAATAATGCACTCAAATAATTATTTCCATCCCTAATTATGACACCC
>NW_013952825.1:120652-124841 GCF_001266775.1 Austrofundulus limnaeus
CCCTTTCGTCACACCCACATCATTTGTTTTGTACGATGGAGTATTAGGGCCACGCAACCAGACTTTTATTTAAATTATGAATATAAAGTCATATTACGAGATTAAAGTCATAATATGTGAAAAAAGTCATAATTTACATGATGTCCATTTTTCCATCCTGATTTTTTTCTCATTTCCTTATCCTTTTCCACGATATGATTACAATTTTACTCTCGTAATATGAAAAGTTTATTCTCATAATAAAAAAAAAACTAAAAAATGTTGTGCGGCTCTAATACTCTGTATCTGAACAGGTATTTTTATTCTGACTCGTAGTTTCTGCAGAGTAACAACATTTTGAGGCTAATTTTTCAGTGTGTGTTTTTCTCTGCCTCGCATTAATTTGGGCAGTCAGGGAGTGAGAGACGYCAGTGTTCATGCTGACCAACTGGTGGCTGCTTCAACTTTTCTTTTGATAACTTTTTTGAACAGTTCTTATTTTAAAATGTTGGCATTAGAAAATTACAAAGTTTTACTGGCATTTTAGACTACTTCAGATGTTTTCAAGCTTTTTATAAGGTTGTGTGATTTGTRTTCATGATACAGAAAACATCTGTTCAAACCACTGGAAGAATTGTTTCATGCTCAACCTGTTCTGGTGACTCACAGTCCAGACTCAATCTGTGGTCTAACCCCAGTCTTTACCTGAGCTGTATTTAAGATGTGGGAAGTGCCATCTATTGAAGCAAAAAAAATCCTGATAACAACAAAACATGGGCTCCAWATAAGAACTTATCATAAACTGTTCATCAAATCATGGGTTCCTTTTAAAATAACTGTGAACTTTAGAAAACTGTACAATATCAGTACTGTCGCTCTGCAAACAAACATGGTAAAAAATATAGAGTTTAGCATCAACTTACACTTAAATCTTTTCATTCACTGCACTTTAACAACACTATGACCCAGAGTAGATAGAGCGAGAGAAGAAAATGGATGAAGCAGGATTATACTGAGCCCAAACTGAAAGGACAGCCTGCAGTAGCTCATAATAAGAGAGGAGAGACGTGTTAGCATGAAAAGAAGTGCTGCTGTGGTAAATGCAGGACAAGCCTGAAACTCAGCAAGTAGGGGGTCTCTGCAGAACGTGTTGTACTGTGGGCGGAGATGGCCCAAATCATCATTGGCCAATTGGCGGGGAGCAATGGCAGGGAGTAGCTTGGTCGAGTCGGGCAGGAAGCAACATGTGTTTTAAGATTAATTTTGTTCATAACTTGAGAAAGGAAAATGCTAGCTTCACAGAATTTGAACGTCGTACATGTGAAAGGATGCGTAACAATATAGTTCGGTTAAAACACCACTAACTAGTCTGTAAAAAATTGTTGATTTTTAGTGATCTTTTTACAGGCTGGTTAGGGATGTTTTAACCAAGCCATATTGTTACACATCCTTTCACATGTACGACGTTCAAATTTTGTGCAGCTAGCATTTTCCTTTCTCAAGTTATGACCAAGATTAATCTTAAAAAACATTGCTTTTTGCCCGACTCGACCAAGCTACTCCCCGCACCGTCAATAMGACCAATCACGTCTCGGACCATCTCCGCCCACATCAAGACCTCCGCCAATCAGGAGTAGGGACGGCTCCGCCCACAGGACAAAACCTACTGCAGACCCCCGCCCTTACTCAAACTCAGAGGCAAGGCAGAACAAATACTTACAGCAACAAGTTTGAACTGGTAAAACTTGTCTTTAAAGATGTTTAAAACTTAAAAATCTGAAGATCTGACCAGGAAAATGCTACATCGAAAGAGCTACTGTTGCTCGCTAACAGTGAGTTTATTATTATTATTTTTTGTTTTGTTTTGTTTTTGTGCAAAAGACAGTTTAGTTATTTTCAACCCCCATGTGCGCCTATCTTTATAAAACCGTTTGATCAAATTAAGAACACTTTGGAGTGGCTTGATGACATACTGTTTAGAACTGCCACCTCACAGAGAGGAGGTTGTTGGTTCTCCTCCTGTGCACATGTGGGTTTTCTCCAGATACTCTGGTTTCCTCCCACAGACCAAAACTACAATGTTAGAATAATTCATATACAGTATTCCTATTATCCCACAGGTGAGTGAAAGGGTGAATGTTTTTTTCCACAATGTGTCCCTGTGATGGACTGGAGACCTGTCCAAGGCAAGGTTAGTAGTTTGAGATTTTTCATTTTAGTTTTATTTTGCTGTGACTTTTTTCTTTTAATTCAGTCAGTTTTTATTAGGTTTTAGAGTGGATTTGCTAGTTTTTAATAGTTATTGCTTTTTTGATGCTTAGATTTAATTTAGTTTTCATTAGTGCTAGTTTTGTTACAGTTTGAACAAAGTGTTTGCCAATCCATCCTCCTGCTTGAAGTGTTCCTGTAAGTTCACTCACCAGCAACTATTTGGTCACCAGTGAAAGCAGTCTAATATTGCGATGCCTTCCTAAAATAATTGCGTAACTCAATTTTACCAACAAAGGACTTGATTGATTATTTTAGGAAGGTGAAGATAGTTATCTCCATACTGGTGCTACTGGCCGAGCTGTTGCTTATCACCGGAGYTACAGAGAGAAGCTAGCTTGTTAAGATACTCAGTTAGCCGTGCTGTGTGAGCTCGATTCATAGTTTTCTCGATTGGGAAGTATTCCACCTGTTTTATCACCTGTTTCAACTACATGACGCTTGCTTTTATTTTTCTTGCAGTCATATTSAAGGAAATCCCARWTCAACATATGCAGCCTTCTCCCAACATTTGTTCTCATCATTTTGCAGACGATGATGACAACCATTAAAATGAACGACATTCTTTCTATAATTTTATTAATTTTTTAGTTTTGTAAAAATATTACACAGTTCCAGTTATTTATTTATTTTTTCATTTTATCACAGTTTTTATTCATTTTAGTCAGTTTTCGTTATTTCATTAGTTTATTAATATTGTATAATATTGTATAACCTTGGTCCAAGGTGGAGGCTCCTGCTCACAGTGATCCAGAAAAAAAGGTGGGTAAAGAAAATGTGGATGGATGGATGATGGATGGATGGATGATGGATGGATGGATGCATGGATGGATGGATTTATTGACTGATGGAAGGATGGATGATGGAAGGATGGATGGATGGATTAATGGATGGATTGATTGATTGATTGATTGATTGATTGATTGATTGATTGATTGATTGATTGATTGATGCATGGATGGATGGATGGATGGATGGATGGATGGATGGATGGATGGATTTATTGACTGATGGAAGGATGGATGATGGATGGATGGATGATGTATGGCTGGATAGATGGATGATGGAAGGATGGATGGATGGATGGATGGAAGGATGGATGGATAAAGTTCTACAAACGGAGAATAAAATGTAAAAACCAGGAAATAAAACTGACTTCAACAAGAACCTTTTTGCAGACAGTTTTATCTGCTCTTATTTTGAAGGAATTCAAACAGGATCTCTGAGCTGTGACTATTGGAGATTGGTTGACTAAAAARTTTAATTCAGTTMAGTTTATTTAYWTAGTGCCGAGTCACAACAAACATCTCAGGGCACTGTACACAAAAAATCTAAAGAAGCCAGAAGATTGTGTTGAATCTTCACTTCGTCACAGTCTCCAATCCTGAGCAGCAMAGTTTAACAGCTGAACGTCAACAAACATCATGTAAAGTTTTAATTACCGGTAATAGAAGGGCAACTCCTGTCTTTCATTGTGTTTTCACTGAACTCATTCAGGTTATTTTGTTCCACAGCTCCAGAGCTGTTTTGTACTCATTTTAGCAGCCATTCACATGTTAATGTTGTAATCTGCTGGAGATTTGTATGGGATAAATCTTGTGCCAACAGGAAGTGAATTAGAATTTCTCAGATTGAATCTGAATGCGCATCATTTGAAATTGAACGTATTGGTTTGAAAATGAATTTTACTAAATTTAAACTGAATTTAAAGTTTTGTATCTGAATTATTTTGCTTTTAAACTGTATTTTGGTTTATTAAAAATTCAGTTTGACTACTTTCACTTTCAGTTCCATAATTCAGATTTTTGTGTCTTATCCAGGTCCTTGAGAAAGCCAGGCAGAGTAACAAACACAGATCCACAGATTTATGTTTCACTTTGGTGAAGTTTCCCTTCTGGATGTAACAGAGTTGATGCAATCCACTGTAAAAGTGACAAAAACA
>NW_013952825.1:127382-128407 GCF_001266775.1 Austrofundulus limnaeus
ATAAAACACTTGTACACAAAGATATTTACATCCACCGAAATCCAATTTGAAAAGATTAAATTAAAAAATACTTTTTTAAGTGAATCCTGAAGAAAATTACTGTTTTGATTAACAGTGAAAGAAAAGATGAAGTTGTCCAAGATGGAACTTTGTAGAAGTAAAAATAAAATGAGATCTTTGTCTTCTTTTTAAATAGTTTAACAAGGTTTTTGTGTTTTCTGCTCTTTAGTGTGTCTTAGGTTTAACTCTAAAATTAAACCACAGTTAAAAACTGTAAAACTGATTTAGTCTCATTWATCAAGAAGCTGCAGGTCAGATATCATCAAATGTTTGAAAGTAAAATGCAAGTAAGCTGATTTCTAGTATTTAAAAACGATACGTCAGTATTTTTGTTGGTGACAGAGAACTGAGAGTTCTGAAATAGCTCAGCAGATAATCTCTTTGATCCCCCGGGCCTGCTGCTCAGCTTCCCACTGTGAAACTTCCAGAGTGAAATCTGATCGAGGCTTTTCCATCAAAGAGTCTCTGCAGTTCAAAGCTGAAGCGTCTGTTTAGTTGAGTCCTCTTTGAGATCAACAGGATCACTTTGCCTCGGTTCAGCAACAAAAGTCTGCAGACTGGATCTCCATCACAAACTGACCTGAAACCCAAGTTTGACCCAGAAAAAGACGGAGCTTCACACTGACGGAAGAGACTGGTTCTTAGGAGTGCTCTGGGACGAGCCTCGAGGACGGGAGGGACACACAGAGGGAGAGACAGTGGGCTTGTGTTTCTCTTTAACCACACAGACAGGAAGTGGATCAGCTGGAGGGAGGAAACCCCACCCTCTGGGCCCCTGGCTCTCAGGTAGCTCCTCTCAGGGACTGGCAGGGGGTCTGGGTGAGGGGCAGGAGCCCTGGCTGTCAAAGCTGGCTGTTCTGGCCTTCCACTGCAGGACACACAGACACAAGGCGGTGATTCATTCAGCATGTGGTCCCTTTTACTGAGAGGAGAGGAGAGGAGAGGAGAGGAGAGGAGAGGAGAGG
>NW_013952825.1:135032-141766 GCF_001266775.1 Austrofundulus limnaeus
AATAAGAACTGCTGTTATCAAAAATATTACTGTGCTAGTAATTATGTTGACTTCAAGTAAGCTTTTGACACCACTGAACACAATATTATTCTTGAAAAATTGAACAAATATGGTACTAGAGGACCAGCATTACAGTGGGTTTCTAGCTATTTAATGGATAGGAAAAAATTTTATACAAATAAATAATGTAAGATCTGCACTCTGCAACATCACATGTGGAGTTCCTCAGGGTTTTGTGCTCAGACCAAAGTGATTTATTTTATATGAAAACGACTTGGTTAATGTGTCAGGGTTGTTTAAATGTGTTTTATTTGCAGATGATACTACATTTTTTTGTTTTGGTAAAAATATAGAATGGATGTTGGTGATGATGCAGACAGAAATTGTTAAAATAAAAAAAACTTGGTTTAAACTTTATAAATTAGTGTTACATTTAGATAAGATATGATTTTCAGTAATAGAAAGAGAACTGTTGATGTCATTAAGACTCGGTAGTTTTGAGATTTGTAGAGTCAGTGAGGTGAGGTTTTGGGTGTCATCATTGATGAAAAGCTGACACGGAGAGCTCATATAAATCGTTTAAGAACAAAAACAGTTAAATCTATTACAGTACTGTGCAAAGTAAAGGACTTAATGATAAAGCACTCTTTATGTATAATGCAATAACTGTTCCACACTTAATATACTGTATTGGTGTTTGGGGAAAAGGAGCGTAAAACAATTACAAATCCTGTTTTTGTTTTACAGAAAAGAGCTACAAGAATTATCACTAGAAAGCATAAGAGTCACCAATTAAACATTTTATTAGTTGAAGTTACTGAACCTCTCCTTGGGCTGCCACCTTATCATGGTGGAAAGGTTTGAGTGTCCCAGTGATCCTAGGAGCTAGCCCAAATGCAGCCCAAAGACCCCTATGATGAATACAATAGATGGACTGACGCGGGTCACCGGGGCCCCACTCTGGAGCCAGGCCTGGAGGTGGGGCACGTTGGTGAGTGCCTGGTGGCCGGGTTTTCACTCATGGAGCCCTGTCGGGCACAGCACAAAGAGGAGATGTGGGTCCCCCTTCCCATGGGCTCACCACCTGTGGGAGGGGCCGTAGGGGTCGGGTGCAATGTGTGCTGGACAGTGGCCGAAGGCGAGGACCTTGGCGGTCCGATCCTCAGCTACAGAAGCTGGCTCTAGGAACGTGGAATGTCACCTCTCTGGTGGGGAAGGAGCSTGAGCTGGTGTGTGAGGCTGAGAGGTTCAGACTAGATATAGTTGGACTCACCTCGACACTCTGGCTCTGGAACCAGTCTCCTTGAGAGGGGTTGGACACTCTTACATTCTGGAGTTGCCCATGCTGAGAGGCGCCAAGCAGGAGTGGGCATACTTATTGCCCCCATTTTGGTGCCTGTACGTTGTGGTTCACCCCGGTGAATGAGAGAGAAGCCTCCCTCCACCTACGTCTGTCGGGGGACAGGTCCTGACTGTTGTTTGTGCCCATGAGCCCAACAACAGTTCAGATTACCCACCCTTTCTGGAGTCCTTGGAGTGGGTGCTGGAGAGCGCTCCTAACTGGGACTCCTTCGTTCTGCTGGGGGATTTCAATGCTCACGTGGGCAATGACAGTGAAACCTGGAGAGGCGTGGTTGGAAGGGACCCCCCTCACCCCCCGATCTGAACCTGAGCTGTTTTGTTAATGATTTGATTGATTTGATTGAATTTATTTATTTATTTAACATGAAAAGATTATTAAAAATCAATGGACTTCTGTGACTTGCGACCTGTCCAGGGTGTACCCCGCTCCTCACATTGTGACTGCTGGATATGGGCACCAGTGACCCACGCAACCCTGAAAAGGAAGAAGCGTGAACAGAAAATGGATGGATGGATGGATGGATGGATGGACTTCTGTGTTCATCATGGACTGTCCATGATGAACACCATGTTCAAACACAAGGGTGTCCATATGTGCTCTTGGCACCAGGACACCCTAGGCCACAGTTTAATGATCGACTTTGTTGTTGTTTCATCTGATCTACGGCTGCATGTTTTGGACACTCGGGTGAAGAGAGGGGCGGAGCTGTAAACTGACCACTACCTGGTGGTGAGTTGGCTCCGTTGGTGGGGGAGGATACCGGTCAGACCTGGCAGAACCAAACCTATAGTGAGGGTCTACTGGGAACGTCTGTCAGAGTCTCCCGTCAGACAGAGCTTCAACTCACACCTCAGAGAGAACTTTGAACACATTCCGGGTAAAGTGGGGGACATCGAGTCCGAGTGGGCCGTGTTCCGTACCTCCATTGTTATGGTTTAAAATCTTGTAGTGTGACTCAGCCTTTAGCTGCTTAAAGTTTAGACAAACTTTCAGATGGATTCTGACTGAATTCTAAAGGTTTGAAGCGATCTCTGACCTCACTTTCTGTTGTGAAAAAAAATCTGTGTGTAAAACTGACTGTGCACATTATGGTAATGCTCACATTGCACCCGTTTATACAGTCACCTTAACAGTTAGGTTTTCAACAAATGAAGTGAAGTAATACTTTGTTTTAATAAATCTAAGTATTTGTCGCTGTAGCCCCAGATGTTTTCTGTCATAAAAGAGCTCTYATGCAGTGCTGCATAATTTATTGAAACTACTTTGAGAAGAGTTTTAAATGGGTTTGAAACACACACAACTCTCTTTAAATAAAAATAACTTTTGAAGGAAATTGTTTAAAAATGACAAAAATTCAAGCGAGTTGCTGGTTMAACTCCAGTTTTTACAGTACTTACAGATCATAGTCCATGACTGAGATGTGCAGGCTGACATGGTCCATGCTGTCTGGAGGGATGTCAAAGATGATGGCCTCGTTATAGGTGGGGTTCAAGGTGTTCTTCTTGATGCTCGTCTTCTTCTTTTTCAAGCGCCTCTCATCACAAATGAGCGATACTTTAACATAAGGATCTAATAAGAGAGAATATCAGTAATAATAAATATCATGACAAAGTTTCAGTGTTTCACTGCTGCAACAGGAAGTCTTCCCTCTGTTATATTTTTTTCAACCAGAACCTGGCATCAGGAATGTGTAGAACGTGAGTCACACAGTCTCTAGTAAACAAAAAGAACGGGAGACCAAAGATAGCTGCTGAACAGCATGACAGAGAAAMGCTTCCTGATGCAGATTTCAGTCTTTATTTGTCTGGGATAAAGCCCCGTGTACAATCCATTATCTAAAGTTTAAGTTAGATATAAGCTGCTCTAAATCTATAAAGAGCCCGATATGCTTGWAGGCACAACATAACAGATTTAGGTTTACAATGCGTAGCCTGAAATAATGGCAGACAGCTAAAGCCCGGAAAAATCAGAGGATTAGAACTGTGAGTCACGTCAGAAATGTGAAATGTCATTAACTGAGGGAGGAAGAGAAAAAATACCACATTTAATCTGAGTTCCACCTGAACCGCSGAGTTTCTGCACCATAAATGTCACMTTTTACAAGTGATATCCCAATTTTAGGGGGCAAGGTTTAATAGAACAGTAGAAGTGCAGACTATTAAAACAACAAACCACCTACGTCTGTTTGCTGACAAACTTTTATTATCACAAGTGCAGCAAAACGCTGAAATAAACAGAATTTCTTTTTCTCATTTTCTCTGACATGTCTCCAAACAKGATGGTCATGTTGGCCAGCCCACCTGAGTACCCAGTGATGTCCATGGCCTTCAGGTTCCTGCACTTGATGACAGTGAGGGTGAGTCGACCTGCGGTGGGCAGGTAGCAGAGCGAGAACATGATCTCTCCCAGGTCAACACTTTCCTGATGGAGTGAACAAACAGAAAAACAAGCAAACATTTTAATATTCAGSTCTGAAGCTTTGATTCACAGGAGAGTCAAAGTCCTGCTTTTGGACCAGAGACTTGTCTTCATGCCCCCCCTGCTTTGGACCTTTGAAATCATCTAGCTCTGGTTCAACAAACAAAGTAGGCACAAAGATCAACAACATCCAATATACAATCTGTTGATGATATWTTATTGTTTTGTCCAACATATGATATGCAGAGAACTTCAGATTACAGAATAATCTGCAATCTTGGTGTTTATAATACTTTTGTTTTGGGACATTTTATTCACCAATGTGACACAAACAGCAAAATAATAAAAATGAGTGGAAGTATAGCAGAACCTTGGATTTAGTGTCTGATGAAAAAAGCTGTATTATAGCATCTGAACATTTATTATTGATCATCTATTGATGATGAGTAATCAGCTGTTGGTCATTAAAATGTGAAATGAGTGAAACATATCCAGTGTTGTATATAACTGATTGTTTGTAGATGAAGATTATTCAGCTTGTTTACCTCACAGCGTTAACTATATCTTCATATCACTTAAAAACTTTTAGACCCACAGCATTTACTGTACTCAGAAGTGAGTAAATGTTCATTTTTCTTCATTTACCTACAATATTTTAGCACTATATCAATGTTCTGTCATTACTTAAACATTTTAGTGTCTCTTTAAGTTTTTATTTTTGATGAAAAACCAAGATTGAGACAGACCGATTTGAAAGATGCTGAGAATTAAAGTGATCCACGATTAGTTGTAACATTAGACTTTATTTGATAAACATTTTAACTGTAAAATAAAGACTGTAAAAATACTGTAGTCTGTTCAGTTTTTATCATTTTTAAACTAAACGTTAAAAAATATATTACACGGACTGAGCCATTTTATTTACACACTAAGCATGTTGGGTAAATGATAACGTCGATTAGCTCATCGGTGCGAGGCAGTGAGCGAGCTTTTTCCGTCCTGCAGGTTAATCTTGGACAATATCTGATGATCGGCTATTTTAAATGAAACCAGAGAGCATTGACAGAGAGAAGGCAGAAATGACTCAGCCTGTAACTGAAAATGTGGATGGAGGACAACAGAGCTGCTTGTTAGCTTGTTATATTAGCTCTGAGCTAATACATATATACATTTAAGGTAATATAGCATCGGCACTGTTACGGTCCCAGGGTCTAGGACGCACAATATATAAGGTCCAGACACAAATGTGTTTAAGAAAGAACACAACTTTAATGGGTTTAAACAAAAGATAGTAACTGGGAGCCCTAACCAAAACAAACAAAAGGAGGGAGGAAGCCCGAACCAGCCAGCAGTTGACGTCGGATCCAGGCCACTTCCCCTTGCCCCCCGGTCCAGGGTCTCACCCTACAAACAAAAACCGGAAAAAGGGCTGGTAACTCCCAGACCAAACAACCAGACATCTATAAGGACCAGAATGGAGTGGCAGCGAGGCTGGAGCGCAGGATCAACAAACAAGAGACTTCTCCCCTCAGGCCGCTCGCTCAACTGTCAGGTGGAGCTCATTGCCTTTAAAACATCTTTCCAGCCAATCAGCTGAAAGGAGACGATATCAGATAATTAGACAGGTAAAATGACAGACATGTCACAGGTGCTAATGCTAAGGCTAACAGGCTAAGCTGGAGTTCTTCTTCCATGAAGCAGCTCTGTTGTCCTGACTGCTTGTATCTCATTTTTTTGGTCACTACCCAAAGCTCATGACCATTGACGAGGATATGAACTTAGACCGACCAGTAAATTGTCGCTTCACCATGACAGATTAGTACAGCACCCGCATCACTGCAGACACAGCACCAATCTGCCTATTGACCACCCATTCCTATCTTCCCTCATTCGTAAACAAGACGCCAAGATACTTACACTCCTCAACTTGGACCTATTCTCCGACCCGGAGGAAACACCCTACCCTTTTACGGCTCAAGACAATGGTCTCGGATTTGGATGCACTGATACTCATCCCGGCCGCTTCACACTCAGCTGTGAACCACTCCAGTGAGAGCTGGAGATCATGATCTGATGAAGCCAATAGGACCACATCATCCGCAAAAAGCAGAGATGCGATCCTAAGGTCACCAATAAGGATCCCCTCAACACCTTGGCTGCGCCTAGAAATTCTGTCCATAAATATTCTGAACAAAATTGGTGACAAAGTGACAAGATGGTGACTTACTACCAGCAATGTGGACCAAACTCTGACACCAGTCATACAGGGACCTAACAGCCCATATCAAAGTCCTTGGTACTCTATACTCCCGGAGTACCCCCCACAGGACTCCCTGAGGGACACGATCGGATGCCTTCTCCAAGTCCACCAAACACATGTAGACTGATTGAGCAAACTCCCATGTACCCACTAGGACTCTGCTGAGGGTGTAGAGCTGATCCGCTGTTTCATGACTAGGACGAGCACCCCATTGCTCTTCCTGAATCCAAGATTTGACTATATGATGGACCTTCCTCTCCATATATTTGAATAGACCTTTCCAGAGAGGATTAGAAGTGCGATCCCCCTACAGTTGGAACACACTGTGTGGTCCCCCTTTTTAAATAGGGTGACCATCAACCCGGTCTGCCAATCCAGGGAAACTGTCTCTGATGTCCACACAATATTGTAGAGTCTCATCAACCAATGCAACTCCACAACATCCAGAGCCTTAAAGAACGCCAGGCGAATCTCATCCACTCCTTACGCTTTGCCACCGAGGAGCTTTTTAACAACCTTGGTGACCTCGGCACCAGAGACTGGAGAGTCCGACCCAGGGTCCCCAGGCTCTGCTACCTCTTGGGAAGATGTGCTGGTAGGATTGAGGAGGTCATCGACGTATTCTGCCCACCGACCCACAACGTCCCAAGTTAAGGTCAGCACCACACCATCCCCACCATAAACAGTGTTGGT
>NW_013952825.1:141776-143644 GCF_001266775.1 Austrofundulus limnaeus
AAGCCCAGCCGAACCGAGCCGAAACGGAACCAGAGACCAGAAAGGGACACTACAAAAAATGGCGTCACGAATTTAGGTCTGTTTTTGCATTTACTTTTTGTAAAAATGCAGCTGTGAACCTGAACGGGGGAGGCTGAATATACGTGAAGTGTTTCAGATAATTTCTGAGTCTTTTTCGTGTCTAGAATCAAATTTCTTTGTCATGCTAGCGTTTCTGTTTCTGTTTTTGTGTATTTGTGTTTTTATTGAGGTTTAAAAATAGCGTTTTTCGTCGAATTAAGTAGCTCCTAGGAGAACAAAGAGTGCAGCTGCAGAGAAGGGGGCTGGGTGTGGTCGCACATGTTGTTAGCGCGAAAAAGTGCTTTGTCATGACACGAGGTGTTGTAAACCAGCTTAAAGTACGATAAAACTGTTCCTTTTATGTTTTACATAGTCAAGCAGTGATGTTTTCTGCTCCGGGATCGGTAAAAGCATGTAATTCCGTCAGATTCAATTTTTACGAGAGATAAACAGTGTTTTTATGCTGTGGTGAAGTACAGCTTAGATATAGAGGGCGAAAAATGCCACATTTGTGTAGAGAATATTAAATTTGAGGATTAGATGTGCCTCTACAGAGTAAAAAGCAGTTTAAAGTGAGAATAAAAACGTCTCTCAGTATTGAAATAGAAGTTTAAATGTGTTTGGCTAGTTTTTGAAGGAGAAAAAACATAGAGAAAGGAAAAAAATAGAGAAAAAGAATCTAGTTTATTTTTTCTTAAATTTTTATGTTTGTCGTCTGTTGTTGTTGTGTTGGTTGTTTGTCTGTGTTTAAAAGCTTGATTTAGTGGAAATTTGAACGCTGGCCGTTCAAAGTTTTAAAAGTGGGGTGTGGTTCAAGTCAGTTCTTTGTCTTGTCCAAACTGATTTATAGCTGTGGGGGTAGCTGTGTTGCAAGACATCTGGTTTACATCTTTTTCTCTACCTCTCACTTCCTGTGAAGTTTTACCACTGGAGTCTGGCTTTATTTTGTATTGTTCTTAGTGTGTCCGACCTTGCTAAGCTAAGCTGTTGTATTAGTTATTTTTTTTGACAGTGTTGCCCGCCACAGAGAAAAAAGTGTGTGTTCTCTTGTGGTTATGTGTAAAAGTACGTACTATGAAGTTAAAGTGTTGAGATGCGCATCTCTGGTAAAGTGTGTTAACCGCACCACCGTGGTTAAATTGAAGGATCGGCAAGGAGACGTCTTTTGTCATCCTGTTAGCTGCGGTTAGGTAGCAGGTTGAGAGAAGCTGTTCAGCTTTGTCATCTTTGTTAGTTCACCCGGATAGGAGTACACGGTCACAGTGACTTTGAGGCCTGAGCACTGTTTAAATCCGATGGAAAAAGGTCGGGGAGTTAGCTAAGATGCTAGGTGATGAAGGTTGTCTCATATAGTTTAAAGGGAGACATGTCAGGTATTTTTTGTTATTTTTTTAAAGCTCTGTTCAAGCAAGGAGTCCAGGACTGTGTGTGTTTGTCTGTTCTAAAAGTGTGTTTTATGTTAAATGTGTAGTTTTTTGTTGTTTTTCTGTTTTTATTAGTGTATTGACTTGCCAGTTGAGCTGCATTCAACTGGTGGGGGTTTGAGAGTTTTTTTTCTGGCTGAGAGCTTTTCTTTGTCTTGTCAGAAGTGATTTATGACAGAGGGGGGTTGGTTTCTCTGCTGTAGCCTGTGAAAAACATCTGGACTTGTATTAACCTGTTTTTTTTTTCTCTCTGTGTTTCTTTTTTTTTTGGAGCGCCTCCTGCTGGTGAGAGAGATAAACCACTACTGCAGGACCGAGGGTGCTGTCTCATATTTTTACAAGGCGAGTAATTTTGGTTTTATCCACAAACTACAAAAGAAAAGT
>NW_013952825.1:153020-158701 GCF_001266775.1 Austrofundulus limnaeus
GCTCTGAGCTAATACATATACAGTATACATACTGTATAAGGTAATATAGCATCGGCGCTGTTACGGTCCCAGGGTCTAGGGTACCCAGGACGCACAATATATAAGGTCCAGACACAAATGTGTTTAAGAAAGAACACAACTTTAATGGGTTTAAACAAAAGATAGTTACTGGGAGCCCTAACCAAAACAAACAAAAGGAGGGAGGAAGCCCGAACCAGCCAGCAGTTGACGTCGGATCCAGGCCAATTCCCCTTGCCCTCTGGTCCAGGGTCTCACCCTACAAACAAAAACCGGAAAAAGGGCTGGTAACTCCCAGACCAAACAACCAGGCATCTACAAGGACCAAAATGGAGCGGCAGCGAGGCTGGAGCGCAGGATCAACAAACAAGAGACTTCTCCCCTCAGTCCGCTCGCTCAACTGTCAGGTGGAGCTCATTTCCTTTAAATCATCTTTCCAGCCAATCAGCTGAAAGGAGACGATATCAGATAATTAGACAGGTAAAATGACAGACTTGTCACAGGCGCTAATGCTAAGGCTAACAGACTAAGCTGGAGTTCTTCTTCCATGAAGCTGTTGTCTGTTGTCCTGACTGCTTGTATCTCATTTTTTTTGGTCACTACCCAAAGCTCATGACCATAGACGAGGATATGAACATAGACCTACCAGTAAATCGTCGCTTCACCACGACAGATCAGTACAGCACCCGCATCACTGCAGACACAGCACCAATCTGCCTATTGATCACCCATTCCTATCTTCCCTCATTTGTAAACAAGACGGCAAGATACTTACACTCTTCAACTTGGACCTATTGTCCGACCCGGAGGCGGCACTCTACCCTTTTACGGCTCAAGAAAATGGTCTCGGATTTGGAAGCACTGATACTCATCCCGGCCGCTTCACACTCAGCTGTGAACCACTCCAGTGAGAGCTGGAGATCATGATCTGGTGAAGCCAATAGGACCACATCATCTGCAAAAAGCAGAGATGCGATCCTAAGGTCACCAATACGGATCCCTTCAACACCTTGGCTGCGCCTAGAAATTCTGTCCATAAAAATTCTGAACAAAATTGGTGACAAAGTGACAAGATGGTGACTTACTACCAGCAATATGGACCAAACTCTGACACCAGTCATACAGGGACCTAACAGCCCATATCAAAGTCCTTGGTATTCTCTACTCCCGGAGTACCCCCCACAGGACTCCCTGAGGGACACGATCGGATGCCTTCTCCAAGTCCACCAAACACATGTAGACTGGTTGAGCAAACTCCCATGCACCCACTAGGACTCTGCTGACGGTGTAGAGCTAATCCGCTGTTTCACGACTAGGACGAGCACCCCATTGCTCTTCCTGAATCCAAGATTTGACTATATGATGGACCTTCCTCTCCATATATTTGAATAGACCTTAACAGAGAGGATTAGAAGTGTGATCCCCCTACAGTTGAAACACACTGTGTGGTCCCCCTTTTTAAATAGGGTGACCATCAACCCGGTCTGCCAATCCAGGGAAACTGTCTCTGATGTTCACACAATATTGTAGAGTCTCATCAACCAATGCAACTCCACAACATCCAGAGTCTTAAAGAACGCCAGGCGAATCTCATCCACTCCCGACGCTTTGCCACCGAGGAGCTTTTTAACCACCTTGGTGACCTCGGCACCAGAGACTGGAGAGTCCGACCCAGGGTCCCCAGGCTCTGCTACCTCATGGGAAGATGTGCTGGTATGATTGAGGAGGTCTTCAACGTATTCTGCCCACCGACCCACAACGTCCCAAGTTAAGGTCAGCACCACACCATTCCCACCATAAACAGTGTTGGTGGTGAATCCCCCCCCCCACCCCCGAGATGCCAAATGGTGGACCAAAATCACCTCAAAGCTGTACGGAAGTCTTTTTCCATGGCCTCTCCGAACTCCTACCATGCCAGAATTTTTGCTCAGCAACCACCTGAGCTAAAATTTGCTTGGACTGCCAGTAACCATCAGCTGCTTCTGGAGTCCCACAGGCCAAAAAGACCTGATAGGCAWCTTTCTTCAGCCTGATAGCATCTCTCACCACTGGTGTCCTCCAGTGGGTTTGAGGGTTGCTGCCATGACAGACACAGACAACCTTGCAGCCACAGCTCCTGCAAGCCGCCTCAACACTTGAAGTATGGAACATAGCCCACTTGGACTCAATGTTCCCCACCTCCCCCAGAATGTGTTCAAAGTTCTTCTGGAGGTGTGAGTTGAAGCTCAGTCTGATGGTAGACTCTGCCAGACCTTCCCAGCAGACCCTCACTATGCGTTTGCATCTGCCAGGTCTGACTTGAATCCTCCACCACCACTGGAAAAGTGCACTTCACTCAAGTGTCCAAGTGTCCAAGACATGGCCACAGAGCAGATGAAATGACAACAAAGTCAATCATCRAAATGCAGCCTAGGGTGTCCTGGTGCCAAGAGCACATTTGGACACTGTTATGTTTGAACATGGTGTTCATTATGGRCAATCCTTGATGATTACAGAAGTCCAATAACAAAACACTGCTCAGGTTCAGAATGTGGGGAGGGGGAGTGTCCTACCAACCACACCCCTCCAGGTCTCACTGTTATTKCCCATGTGAGTGTTGAAGTCCCCCAGAAGAACAARTGAATCCCCRTCAGGAGYGCCCTCCAGCACCCCTTCCAAAGACTCCAAAWTGGGTGGGTAATCTGAACTGCTTTTAGGTGCACAGGCACAAACAACAGTCAGGACCCRTCTCCCCAAATGTAGGCGGAGGGAGGCTACTCTCTTGTTCACCAGGGTGAACCCCAATGTACAGGCRCCAAATGGGGKGCAATAAGTATGCCCTCTCCTGCTCAGCACCTCTCAGCAGGGGCAACTCCAGAGTGGAAGAGTGTCYAACCCCTCTGAAGGAGACTGGTTCCAGAACCAGAGYGGTGTGTCGAGGTGAGTCCAGCTATATCTAGTCAGAACCTCTCAACCTCACACAGGTTTCCTTCTCCACTAGAGAGTTAACATTCTACGTCCCTAGAGCCAGCTTTTGTWGCCAAGGATCAGACCGCCAAGGTTCCTGCCTTYGACTACTGCCCATCACACATTGCACCCGACCTCTTTGGCCCGTCACACAGGTGGTGAGCCCATGGGAAGGGAGTTTGCCTTGGGTGACTCTACCGCGGGCATAAAGCCCCTGACAACATAGCTCCCGAGATCATTGGGATACTCAAACTTCTCCATCACGATAAGGTGGCATCCCAAGGAAAGGTTCACCATGGTCATCGTTCTTAATTAGAATAAGTTTGATTTTAGAACAGTTTATTAATATATTTTAGCTGTTTCTCAAATCTAAAGTCACATTGAAAGAGAACACTGCATTCAACGATGCGTCACAATTCATGGGCTCCATCCTCATGAGTTGGCTTTTGTCAGCCGCATACGTCACTGCCCCGCGCCAAGGGCTGTCCCAATTTGAAGGCTCCTCCTCRTGTGGCTGAGGAATGCGGCCCACACAATCTCGAAAACAAGGATTCTTGAGAGTATCATTCCTGACCGAGGATATCCCAGAACTCAATGTATGGACAGCAAACTAAACAGAGAAATGAAAACAGTGGAGTTTTTTAATTTTTTTAGAGTCGGTGTAGTTTGGAAATTCACAATTGACTGAAGAATTTGTTTTTCTATGTAACTTTAGCAACTTAGCTGATGAAATTCATGCTGCAATAAGATGCTAAATATAATTCAATTACAAGTACTGATACTGAAGCTAAACCCAAATAATCAATGCTTTTTAAATTTATTTGCGTAACGCATTTTAATCAGTATAGAATTTTGTGAAGTTATACATGTGTGAATACATGTCCCATGTCCCAAATGATATCACGCAAAGGCTAAACCATTTCATTTCACAGCAGTTTCATGCAGCCTTCCTGGACTGGGANACTTAGCTGATGAAATTCATGCTGCAATAAGATGCTAAATATAATTCAATTACAAGTACTGATACTGAAGCTAAACCCAAATAAAAAATGATTTTTAAATTTATTTATGAGTAACGTTTTAATTGTGAAGTTATTCCTCCAGTGAAAAGATGTGTGAATACATGTCCCATGTCCCAAATGATATCACGCAAAGGCTAAACCATTTCATTTCACAGCAGTTTCATGCAGCCTTCCTGGACTGGGAAAGACGTGGCCCACGAGGTCCAGCTGGGCCATGTACTCATGAGGATGCATTCCATGAATTGAGACACAGCCTCAGATTCCTGACAACAGAGCGGCTTAAAGGGCCAAAAATGTCATGAGAGTACATTTAGTTTAGTTTAGTTTATTTCAAACATGTAAATAAAACAAAACAAAAAATGATAAAAAGTGAAAACAAAATTAACATATTTGAAAAGGAATGGGAAGAAGTCAAAAACTTATTTAATCCCACGCTTCTCTGAAGCTTATTAACAAAAAAATAGTAAATTCTTCTTTTTCCTAAGTTACAATTTCATAAAGATGAAAACAACAATCTGTTTACCTAGAATTTATATAATACCAGAATATATTCATAAACATAAATGTACATCTACATGCAGTGTATATGCATACACACATAAATATATACAAACACACATGTATGCACATACATACACAGCCCCAAACATCTCCATTTGGCAAAAAAATAATAACAATACTCATATTCAGCATCCCTATATATATTTTGTAAATAACATTGTATACATATCCTTATTTTTTAATGTTTGGACATTACCTAAGTTCCATACACAGAGTGTTCCACAGTTTTACTCCACCAACAGAAATACAAAACCCTTTGCGAGTTRTATRAACAATCCTTGATTTAAAGTTAAACTGACCCCTTAAATGATAACTTCCCTACCCTTCAACAAATAACTTCTGAATACAGTATTGCCTGGTAATAATTTGTTTTTTGCTTTAAATGTTATTTGTGCTGTTTGTACCTCTACCAGATCTGTGAATATTAGTAGTTTTGACAAAAAGAATAATGAATTGGTGTGRTCCCYATATCCAGCACCATGAATTATCCTTATTACTTTTTTTTTGCAAAATGAATAATGGTTGTATAACAGTTTTATAATTATTGCCCCAAACTACTGCACAATTATTTAAATATGGAAGAACTATGGAACAGTGAAGAATATGAAGTGATTTGTAATTCAGAACTTGTTTTGCTTTATGCAAAATTACAATTCTCCTTGGCACTTTGGCTTGTACATGTCTGATATGAAATCTACAGCTTTTTTTCATCATTACTCCCAGAAAATTAATTTCAGTCACCCTTTTAATTTGAAGCCCCTCTAAATGAACTTGCAATTCTAGTTTAGCTCTACCAAACCCAAAAATAATGAATTTTGTTTTGCTTAAATTCAATGATAATTTGTGTCAAAACAATGTTTTAACTTTCTTTAGCTCTGTATCTATCCTATGTTCTAACAATTTCAAGTTATTACCTGAGAAAAATAGGTTTGTATCATCAGCAAATAAGACATATTTCAAAGACTCTGATACCTTACATAAAACATTAATATACAAAATAAATAACTTAGGACCCAATACCAAACCCCTGGGGGACACCACAAGTAATGTCCAAACATGAAGAGTAGTGAACACCCGTCTTTATAAACTGCTTCCTGTCACAAAGATAACTCTTCACCCATCTCAACACAATGC
>NW_013952825.1:159704-166246 GCF_001266775.1 Austrofundulus limnaeus
ACACACACACACACACACACACACACACACACACACACACACACAGCTGCAGAGCTCTGTGGAAGTGTTGGATTTTGTTTGAAGGGTTAGTTTTAATGTGAGAACACAGCAGAAATGTCAGGAGTTGTAAAAGCGTGAGGYGACAGTTTGTTGGTGCACTCACTAACATCTGCACTGCATTCATCTTCTTCAGCTGCACTCTGACAACACAGTTTAAGGCACTTACACTGAACCGTGTCAGTGCGGTGACCAGAGAGCGTGAAATGTCAGCAGATGCRTTTTAACTCGGACTGATGGAACAGCCCTCAGAAAAACAAAGTGGGTCAGTTGTAAATTTAACTGTTCTAAGCTTTTAAAACAACTTTCACGTCTCCTCACACACTCTGATCTTACAGGAAGAGCTGAAGAAAAAGTCCAAAACATGAAGAAAACAGTGCTCAAAGACCAAACGTTTTTACGTTTCACGGATGATGTCAGTAAATATTGCCTCGCAGTAAGAAGGTTGCTGGATCGATGAGTAGAGTTTGCATGTTCTCTCCGTGCATGTGTGGGTTTTCTCTGATAACTCCAGTTTTCTCCCACAGACCAAAAACATGACTGTTAGGTTAATTGGTAACTCTAAATTAACTCTCGTTTGTCGCTATGAGTCCCTGTGATGTATTAGAGACCTGTCCAGGGTGCTCCCCACCCCCCACACAGTGACTGCTGGATATAAACACCAGTGACTCTGAAAGGAAGAAGTGGGTAAAAGATGAYGGATGGATGTGTTTAAGCTGCACTCGTGGGTTTGGGATAATTAACAATATCAGGAAGCCAATACTCCAAACTGGAGCAGAGGTTAGGACTCAAAGAGAACTTGTTGTAAAAGTGAAGATCTTTGCTCCATCATGTACAAACGACTGCACGGCAAAATATTAAAACCATGTTTGTTCAAACAACTCGAACTTTGTTTGGGATCCAACTACAGCATCCATCATTTTCACTTCCATCTCCAGTTCATTATCAAACATTTGGTTTTTACAGCGAGAACAGGAGTTCTTTTTGCTCAATAAAGACTTATTTAACCTGGATGAAGACACATGTACTGTAAAGGTTTATTTCTTTTCTTGTTAAAAACATTTTTCTTGTTTTGTAGAAACTGAATTTAATCTGACAGTAAGAGAAGCACAGTGGATCTTTTCAGTTTTTTAGTTCATGTAAATTCCTCAGAACACACTGAAAAAATAACTTGTAAGATGTACTTGAAAAAAATCCTCTAACAAATTTGCACTAACGTTTGTTAAGTAAATTTAAATGCTACAAATTCATGTAATTTTACTCATCATTATCTAGTAAAAGTTATTAACAATATTGTTAAAGATTTGTGAATAAATCAGGTAAATTTTACTTAATTTGCTCAATTAAATCTTGTAACATATACTTGATCAAATTAAGTGAAATTTGCCTGGTTTATTCACAAATCTTTAACTATTATTAATAATTTTTACTACACAATGAAGAGTAAATTTTACATGAATTTGTAGCATTTAAATTTACTTAAACTTTAGTGCAAATTGTTACGAGGATTTTTTTCAAGTAGATTTACAAGTTGTTTATAACAGTGCACATGCATCAAGCACAATATTGTAGCATGACACCTCACAGCTACAGAGAGAGGTGTAGCTCTTGTTGTAGTTCAAGACTTCACCACCAGGTGGCAGTTTTGAAGAACCTTTATTGGATTCTTCTTCATGAACAACACAGACAAAGTGAAACTCACAGGTCTTATTAATGACTAGGCCTACCACTCTCACTTATGGTTACTTCTGCTGAACGCTTTAACACAAGTTAACAAATAATGACCACACAAATTAGAGTAACACAACAGACTAATTGCTGAAAGAACAATGTTAACCAATTCCCTAACATGATTTAACAACAACAAACATGAATCCTACCCACAATCCTTCACTGCAGTCACATGACAAACAGCCAAACACAGCAGAATGCTACAATATGCATTCCCTGTTCCCTGACAACTAAATATCACCTACATGATGCCATCAAACTATTGCACACCAACAAATGTGTTCAAGCAAAAGAAAGCAGACAACTTCTGTTTTATTTCCACCATGTCTTGTCCTCTCCTTGAAAAGTGAAGCAAGGGAATGAGGAGCAGCAGCCTTTGTGTGTGCATGCAGCCTCAGTTTTAGTCCAGAAGAGTAGAAGTTACTTAATATATTCATGTTTATGTGCTGTCCAGAAAAAAACACAAATATTACTGGTAAAAATAATATTAGCATTTACTTTTTTTGTACAGTAATATTGATATATAATATAATGTGTGTTGTTTATTTAGTAAATTCTAGTAGTTTAGCGATTTTGGTATTTTTTTGTAAAATTTAAAAGAATAATTAAATACATGTTACAACACCCAAAAAATCTTTTTTTCAGTGTACTTTCATTAACTTTGATCTCCGTTTGTTGGTGCAGATAGATGCAGCAGCTCTTTTGATGCACAATATTTTTTACAATTTCTGTGTCTAAATCCATGTTTGTCCTGATCTGAAGTTTATTATTTATTTATTTATTTATTGTATTTAAAGTTATTTAGTTATGCTGGTCATTGTTTTCAGTGTTCTTATCTCTTTGTATCTTTAACTTTGTCCAGAGCTTGAAACACGTCACWGCTGCATTCTATCCTCTCATCTGAGTCATCCTTCTCAGCTGGTGTCACTTATCAGCTTGTCTCTTGTCTGCTACATGTTGTCAGTTTTTTTTCTGTTTCCGTTATGTTTTCTGCACAGTCAGCATTTTTAATGACAAATCTTTGGCTTTGTTRTTTCCAAGTTCTTCATGTTTCTTTGAGTCTGCACATCAGATCCGTCCTACCAGGACCTCCTGACAGTGGATTCCAAAATGTGTAAAATTTCATGTGATGATATTTGCATGAAATCCTTTGAAATGTTGAAGACTGGAGTGGTTTAAAATAGCAAAAAGTGGATCTGCTCAGTCAAGTCATTATTAGGTTGTAAAGGAGGTCTGAGTGGACAAAATATCTTCAACAGGTGAGATACTGATTCTTCTCACAGAATMCCTCTTTAAAATGACTAAAATAATCTTTTTTGCTCACACACAGCTGTGGATTAAATCATGTTATTATTCTGAAGGTCTGGTTTAAACTCCGTCACATAAATGAGTTTCAGTGACCTCACAGATTTTCATCTGAAACAACATTGTTTTAATTTCCTCACGCATTTAGATTAAAACACAGTAATGTCAGATGTTTAATAATGGTCAGTTTTAAACTTTAAGGTCTAAAGAGCGAAAAGAAAACAGCAGAAATGACGAAGTTCTGATCTGAAAACACTGACTCAGCATTTCAGAGTGACCTCACATTGGCTGTGGGCCARTCTTTGTTTTCAACCATTTCACTGCAGTTCTGCATCGTTCTGCAGGTGTTTTGTTATCAGGACACAAACAGCAGGAACTCCAGGTCTCTTGAACACACTTCATGTCTGACACATTTCCAGAATCCCTCAAACTAATCAACAGATGAGACAACGGGTCGGCACAGCAGCAGATCTGCAGTTTTTACAGACTTCCTGCTTTGTTCTTGTTTCTGCTCCGTTTTTCTTTCTTTACCTCCTATAAATCACAGCTTTATAGTAACTAAGTACATTTACTTTGTTACAGTACTTACGTAATTTTTTTGAAGATTTGTAGTTTTACCAAGTGTTTTTTTTAAATCGTGACTTTTATATTTTAAAACCTAAAATACTTACTTTTACTTTTTTACTTTAAAGTTTAACACCTAGTTACTCGTTATAAATTAAATCTGTCTGAACTCATCATGAAAGGACTTGTTTATGTGCTCTAAACATATTAAGTGTTGTATTTACTGAATCAAATCAGTCTGAACTCACCATGAAAGGACTTGTTTATGTGCTCTAAACATATTAAGTGTTGTATTTACTGAATCAAATCATGTCAACTATTTCCACTAAACCTAGTTGAGTAAACTTGAGGCAGTTTACATATTTTATTTTAAAAAATGACCAATTCACTCAACTTGGTTTTGTGAAGCCAGTTTGGTTCAGTAAATTTAACAGTTTATTTGTTAGAAAGTGTGGAAAAGTACCTTTACTTTACTTTCCCAATTTTTGTGAAAAGTTTTATGACTTTTTCTCCATTACTTTTCTTATCAGTGTCATTTTCTGTCAAAGTATTTTTACTTTTACTTAGTTATTTTTTTCAAGTACTTCATAGACCTTTGAAATAACTACAGTTAGTATTACTGTAGTTTTACTGTGATAATATAGTGAAATTACTGTGGTATTACTGTTGTTTTACTGTGTATTACCATGGTATTACTGTGGTAATACTGTTATTTTACTGTGGTTATACTTTGTATTACTGTAGTATTGCTTACGTATTACTGTGGTATTACTGTAGTATTACTGTGGTTTACTGTAGTATTACTGTGATATTACTGTGCTATTATTGTAGTATTACTGTAGTATTAATGTGTTTTTACTGTAGTATTACTATGGAATTACTGTTGTTTTACTGTTTAATACTATGGTATTTACATTACTGTGAGATTACTGTGGTTTTACTGTAGTATTACTGTGAAATTACTATGGAATTACTGTTGTTTTATTATGTATTACTATAGTATTTACATTACTGTGAGATTACAATAGGATTATACTGGTATTACTGTAGTATTACTGTGTTTTTACTGTAGTATTACTATGGAATTACTGTTGTTTTACTGTGTAATACTATGGTATTTACATTACTGTGAGTTTACTGTGGTTTAACTGTAGTATTACTGTGAAATTACTTTGGAATTACTGTTGTTTTACTATGTATTACTATGGTATTTACATTACTGTGAGATTACTGTGGGATTATGTTTGCATTATTGTAGTATTACGTAGTATTACGGTAGTATTACTGTAGTATTACTGTAGTATCACCATAGTGTTACTGTGTATTACGTTGGCATTACTGTGGTATTACAATAGTATTACTCTACTATTACTGTAGTATTACCTTAGTATTACTGTACTATTACTGTAGTATTATCTTAGTATTACTGTATTATTTCTGTAGTATTACCTTAGTATTACTGTACTATTACAGTAGTATTACTTAGTATTACTGTACTATTACTGTAGTATTACCTTAGTATTACTGTACTATTACTGTAGTATTATCTTAGTATTTCTGTATTATTTCTGTAGTATTACCTTAGCATTACTGTACTATTACCTTAGTATTACTGTACTATTACTGCAGTATTACCTTTAGTTTGTTAGTTTATTTCAAACATGTACACAAAACAAAAAAATGATAAAAAGTGATAACAAAATTAACAAAATTAACATATTTGAAAAGGAATGGGAAGAAGTCAAAAACTTATTTAATACCACCCATCTCTGAAGCTTATTAACAAAAACCTTAGTATTACTTTACTATTACAGTGGTATTACCTTAGTATTACTGTACTATTGCAGTAGTATTACCTTAGTATTACTGAACTATTACTGTAGTATTACCTTAGTATTACTGTACTATTACTGTAGTATTACCTTAGTATTACTGTTAAAAACAAAACAAAAATGAGGAGCTTTATCTGTTGTGTTTATAAAGAGAAAACAATAGTTTCCTACCTTTAGTGTGAATTTATATTCAGAAATAAACCTCCCATTAAAAACTCGCTGTGTGAAGAGTAAGTGTGAAAACAGAACAAACTAAAGTGTCGACACTTTCTGCTGAGTTTCTGTGAGATAAAAGCTTCTGTACAGAAAGCTTTGTTGTGAGATGTTTCCTCGTGTTCTCTGGGCCTCAGAGGCCACAACAAAGTCACCGTGGAAACGCAGGAAACAAGCAGAAAAGTGCTTCAGTACATCTTTGATTTTTCGAGCCATACGTGGAGAGAGAACCCATTTTTCCTTGTCCGTGCAGAACCTGCTAACAGACAACAAATTCTTGTTTCTTGTCAAACCAGTGAGCTCCAGATTTTTATTTATTTATTATTCTGCTCGGATGTCAAAACCTGATCCTTACTGGAGTTTGTGGTTAAATTTATCTTTAAATAAACAGGAGTCTGATTATTTTACAGTAAATCTGAAACCATGCAGGTTCTCTGAGTTCTGGTCTTTTTTTGTAACTTTTCACATTTCAATATTAAAATTATTAAAACCTGATTTTTTTAATAAATATTTTTGTCATTTAGAAAGACAGATTTCCATCACATTCATTAATTACAACTTAAGCCATTCAATGTTGTGTATAAGGATGGGAAGCAGAAAGTCAACATGATTATGTCCATAGTGTCTTTCTGGTATTTTCTTTTACAGACTGTTACTGATTTTGTTGTGAACAATAATAAGATGAACATAAATGAATAAAACTTAGGAGCGCACCACCTAAAGCAATAAGGACCACAAGAACAAAAGGTCAGGATCACATAATTCACAAATACAATCAACTGAAATCAGATCTAATTGGTTTTACATACTCAGTCCATTTAGTCCAGATCTTATAAAATA
>NW_013952825.1:166426-167955 GCF_001266775.1 Austrofundulus limnaeus
GTCTATGATTGGGTATATAACATTTTATAGTATTTTTAAAAGCAGTTTTTGATTTTCTCTGGATTAGTTTCTATTTTGTTTGTTGTATTGTTTCTTATTTTTTGTATAGTTCTATCTGGTTGTCGTTTTCTTAGCCTAAATGACAGAAGTTTCATGGATTTTCCACACACCTCATAGTATTTTTGTTTTGTAAAACGAAGCTTTCTTTGGATTTCCTGAATATTTATTTGATCTATTTCTTTTTTTGGTTTTATAATCTTATGTTTGTTGTCATCTTGGGAGACTGCAAGTTCTCTCTGTAGTCTCTTCAAATCCTCTTCTAATTCTTTGAGTTTTTCTGCTTTAATCTTCTTCTCAAATGAGGATATGGCTATGATTTTACCCCTAATCACTGCTTTTAAAGCTTCCCAGAGTATGGGCGGAGTTACTTCCTCATTGTTTTCCAGATACAATTTAATTTCACTTTTCAATTTATCTCCAATAACTAAGCTATTTAGAATGTTAGCATTCAGTCGGTGGTGAGGGAGAATGCCAGTCAGACCTGGCAGACCCAAACATATTATGAGGGTCTGCCGGGAACATCTGGCAGAGTCTCCTGTCAGAAGGAGCTTCAACTCACAACTCCGGGAGAACTTTGAACATGGTCCGGGGGAGGTGGGGGACATTGGGTCCGAGTGGGCCATGTTCCGTGCCTCTATTGTCGAGGCGGCTTACCTGAGCTGTGGCTGTAAGGTTGTCGGTGCCTGTTGTGACAGCAACCCTCCAACCCGCTGGTATATACCGGCAGTGAGGGATGCTGTCAGGCTGAAGAAGGAGTCCTACTGGGTCTTTTTGACCTGTTGTACTCCAGAAGCAGCCGATAGGTATCGGCAGTCCAAGCAGATTGCGGCTCGGGTGGTTGTTGAGGCAAAAACTTGGGTGTGGGAGGAGTTCGGAGAGGCCATGGAAAAAGACTTCCGTACGGCTTCTAGGCGATTCAGGTCCACCATCCGGCATCTCTGGGGGGGAAAGCAGTTCACCACCAACACTGTTTATGGTGGGTATGGTGCGCTGTTGACTTCAACTCGGGACATTGTGGGTCGGTGGGCAGAATACTTCAAAGACCTCCTCAATCCCACTGACATGTATTCCCATGAGGAAGCAGAGCCTGAGGACCCTGGGTCAGACTCTCCAATCTCTGGGGCTGAGGTCACCGAGGTGTTTAAAAATCTCCTCGGTGGCAAGGCGCTGGGGGTGGATGATACTTGCCCGGAGTTCCTTAAGGCTCTGGATGTTGTGGGGTTGCATTTGTTGACACAACTCTACAATTTCGCATGGACATCGGGGACAGTTCCCCGGTATTGGCAGACCGGAGTGGTGGACTCCTTATTTAAAAAGAGGGACCGTAGAGTGTGTTCCTACTATAGGGGGATCACACTTCTAAGCCTCCCTGGTAAGGTCTTTTCAGGGGTCCTGGAGAGGAGGATCCATCGGATAGTCAAATCTCTGATTCAGGAAGAGCAGTGTGGTTTTTGTCCTGGTCGTGGAAC
>NW_013952825.1:170332-174116 GCF_001266775.1 Austrofundulus limnaeus
GGTGTACCTAATAAAGTGGCCGGTGAGTGCATATATATATATATTAACTCTAACAGTTGAACATGTGTTTGTCCCATATTCAGTGGTGGGCACAGTTCCCCTAAAGCACTAAAGCACTAATAGGGGAACAAATTTCCTGATTAGTGCTTTAGAGCTTTTGCTAATTTTAAAATTTACTAGTGGATTACCACTTGCTAAATTTCTATGCAAAATTTAGAAGCACTAACTGAGGTCTATAAGTATTATTGATCAGYGTTATTGTTAACAGCTGAAGGTGAAAACTGTTACACATTTTGTTCATATGTGTGTCACTTATCCACCAGGTGACATATTGACAATATATGAACCCAAATACAGCTGTGGAATGTCAATGATAAGTATTAAAAGAGCAGCATGGTAATATGTGACTCATGTTTTCTGTTGAAGAATGTTGACTGGTTATTAGTGCTTTAGAATTAGGGGACCTAAATATTTGAGTTGGTGTTTTAGGGCTAGTGGAACTAATTTTTAGCTTAGTGCTGCCCACCACTGCCCATGTTATAGAAAAACGAGTCTCCGCTTAGCGTTACCCCCCCACCCAAAAAAATAATAACCTGCTATGTTCTGTTTGAAGTTTATCATAAATACCTACAAATTTTATTCTTCACAATATAGTTGCTTATACTGTATTTAGAACCATACTGTGAGTGAACTGCTCTGTGATTCAATAATTGATCAAATATGAGGAATAAATAATGTTAAATGATTACATAATCTCTCTAAACAATATAATCTTTTTGAAAGAAATAGTTATTTTAACAGGGAAATCAATCAGTCTAACAAAAAAAGCTTTTTAAGTTATTTTGTGCAGTACTAAATTTATATTTCGWATATTTTTTAAATATAAATTATTATACATAATGTGTTTTTTTGCACTGAAAAGCTATGGAGATGGTTATGGGGAGGGAGGTCCGTTCTCCACCCATTAAAGGCCTAGGGGGAAAATGCACAGCCCGCCACTGCCTTGCATGTCAGACGTTCCCATAACTAACTTTTSTTTATGCAGACCGAAAGAATTCATGATACAAAACAACACTCATGCTCTGTTTTAAACAGTATGGATGCAATGATCAGAAATGACAAAACTATTTAGTTAATTAGTAACAGTTTCCTTCACATTGTTTGGTTGATTATTTCTTTGTTGTATTGATGATTCTTGAAAATTAATCTTTACTGGATTAAAGCCTGTTTATTTCCCTTTAATGGAGCCAGATCTGTGATGAGATACTTCTGTGAGGAGATACATCTGTGAATATATACATCTGTGAGGAGATACATCTGTGAATATATACATCTGTGAATATATACATCTGTGAGGAGATGCATCTGTGAGGAGATACATCTGTGAGGAGATACGTCTGTGAGATACGTCTATGAGGAGACATCTGTGCTGAGACACATCTATGAGGAGATACATCTGTGAGGATATACATCTGTGAGGAGATACATCTGTGCTGAGATACATCTATGAGGAGATACATCTGTGGGGAGACACCTCTGTGAGGAGATACATCTGTGCTGAGATACATCTGTGAGGAGACACATCTGTGCTGAGCTACATCTATGAGGAGATACATCTGTGAGGAGACACATCCGTGCTGAGCTACATCTATGAGGAGATACATCTGTGAGGAGATACATCTGTGCTGAGATACATCTATGAGGAGACACCTCTGTGAGGAGACACATCTGTGCTGAGATACATCTATGAGGAGAATCTGTGAGGAGATATGTCTGTGAGGAGATACATCTATGAGGAGATACATCTGTGATGAGATACATCTGTGATGAGATACATCTGTGATGTGATAAGTCTGTTATGAACTGACAAATCATTTTTTCTACTAAGGTGGCTCCATTTCAGAAGAAATAAACATATTTTCCAATAACAGCATTACATTTATGAAGTTTTATTTTTCACAAGAAATACATAATAAAACACAACACATGTAGCTGAAGATGTATAAAAGATAAAGTTCTTACACTGGTGGCATACTGGATGTCCCTCCAGATGTTGGTCTCCCTTGACAAATCTGACGTCTCAAACAAGTTCTCCAGAACCACCTCTCCGATCATATCGTGTCGGGAAAATCTGTCAAAGTCAAAGACGCTCATGTGGAGCTTCCTGACAGCCAGCTCTTCGTAAGGCACAGGAAACTGGAAGCTCTCACTGAATGTGGGATTAAGGGTCTTCCGGTGAACTCGAGTCTGGAACTTCTTGCGGTCGGGCAGGAGGTAGACCTTCACGTAAGGGTCAGAAGTGCCACAGAGGTCCTTGGCAGGCAGGTCTACTGCCCTGAGGATGTTGACAATGAGCGCCTCGTTTTCATAGTCGTATTTGAGCGAGAAGTTAATCCTGCCGCAGTTTTTACCACTGCCGGTCTTGGAGGACTCCTCGGACTCGGAGGCCTTCTGTTGGTAGAGCTCAGGCTGGATGCGGCCGATGCTGGTTGGCTTCTCGTCCTTCTCCACCATGTAGTCATTCCCCAGGTCTAAGCTGCCCACCTGCATCTGCCTGGGCAGGTGTCTCTTAAAAGAGTTGTGCCTGAAAAGCCAGAGATGACAGATGAGAGGATTGATGCAGATAGATTTACCAGCTGCAGCCAAGATAWGATAAGATAAGATAAGATAAGATAAAAACGTTATTGATCCCACAGTGGGGAAATTTGTAGATTACTGCAGCTTAATACAGGAGAGGCTGAGAAGAATAATGAAACATAACTAAAAGATAAACAAAAACAGCCCCACAGTATATACATATGATATACAGTAATGCACATATACCAACGCACATACACACATAAGCACATATGCATATTTATATACATACATACACCGTAAATTACAGTACAAAAATGAATGTTTAAGAAGGTGCATATTAGTGATGCCAGTGTAGGTGAATTGTCCAAGTGACTGATAACATCATGATGTGTTATACAGTCTAACTGATAACATCATGATGTGTTAAACAGTCTAACTGATGGCATCATGATGTGTTATACAGTCTAACTGATGACATCATGATGTGTTATACAGTCTAACTGATGACGTCATGATGTGTTATATGGTCTAATTGATGACATCATGATGTGTTATACAGTCTAACTGATTAAGTCATGATGTGTTATACAGTCTAACCGATAACATCATGATGTGTTGTACAGACTAAGTGATGACATGATATTATACAGTCTAACTGATGACGTCATGATGTGTTATACAGTCTAACTGATGACGTCATGATGTGTTATACGGTCTAACTGATGACATCATGATGTGTTATACAGTCTAACTGATGACGTCATGATGTGTTATATGGTCTAACTGATGACATCATGATGTGTTGTACAGTCTAACTGATGACGATGACATCATGATGTGTTATACAGTCTAACTGATGACGTCATGATGTGTTATATGGTCTAACTGATGACATCATGATGTGTTATACAGTCTAACTGATTAAGTCATGATGTGTTATACAGTCTAACTGATGACATCATGGTGTGTTATACAGTCTAACTGATTAAGTCATGATGTGTTATACAGTCTAACTGATGACATCATGATGTGTTATACAGTCTAACTGATGACGTCATGATGTGTTATACAGTCTAACTGATGACATCATGATGTGTTATACAGTCTAATTGATGACTATGACATCATGATGTTTTATACAGTCTAACTGATGACGTCATGATGTGTTATACAGTCTAACTGATAACATCATGATGTGTTATAC
>NW_013952825.1:176354-177769 GCF_001266775.1 Austrofundulus limnaeus
GGTCTGTGTGGGCCATCATCTAGAAAGATGATGACCTGCAAGTCCCCGCCAGTAGCCAGTGCCATTGAAGTCCTGTTGCAATGTTTTTTCAGAGCCTGGGCACTACCTGGAGTTAGACTGTAACCCTCTTCCTCTTACGAGAAGAAGACCCTGCTCCATCTCCAGCACTGGTTTTCGATGTGCTGGGTTTAGGGTGGTCAGCATCCGAGCCTTTGGAAGGCTCTTTTGCCAACTCCCCCTTCCCAGCCACCAAACAGGAAGAAGATTTCTTCTTCTTCCTCTTCTTCTTCCTTTTTTTCTTAAGGTCTTGAAGGGAGAGACCCTCTAGATCTCCTGAGAGTTCTTCTCCCCCCTTGACCTTTCCTCCATCAGAGGACCCCACCAGCATGTCGGTGTCCTCATCACTTAAACACTCAAGCACTTGTGCAGCCCCGACCGCTCCCCGAAGAGGTGCAGTCAAGGGGCTACCCTCGTGCTGAGTACTCCTGGTAGACCCAGCATTAGCAAAGGCAGAATGCCTTGCCGTCACMGAGTCCCCAGGCACTAAGTCCTCCGGTTGTCCAGAGCCCAACACATAAGTATCAGGCTCCGAAGCCAGAGTTCAAGACATTTAAAACATTATCATAAACATTTTAGTCTTTAACAACCACAGCTCAGTGATATGCTGACTTAATATTGTTATAGAGAATAAAGAAAAAGGCAAAATATACAAAAAATGGATGAAGAATAAAAATCAAACACAAGCTAAAAAACAGAAATAAGTCAGAATAATTAACTGCTGGAAACATGTAAGTAAATAATATCTAAGTTACACAAATGTTGGAATGTTTTCTTTGTAAAACTCAAAGAGTTAAAGAGAGGCCACTTAGCCGAGTCCATCCATACATTACAATGTAAACTGGGGTGAAGCCAGGGGGATGACTGGGGGGCAAGTGCTACTGGCACCTGACTGATCACCAAACGGCTGAATAATAAATTKGGACTAGCATTCAGCTTGTTGTTTGGATCATTTTTAGCTTCGATCACAAAATTTTAGCTCAACATTTCTCACTGTAAAACAGCTGCATTAAAGGAATTAAAAATTAACTCTGGTGCCCATCTTGAATTTTAACAATTATTTATTTATTTACCATTAATTAACCAGGCAAGTCTCGTTGAGATCACTGATCTCTTTTTCACAAGGGAGGCCTGAGCCTGAAGGCAACCTATTGCCAGAGTTGTAAACTAACTAAGTACAAATACTTTGTTACTGTTATTAAGTAGAAATTTTGGTTATCTGTACTTTACTTGAGTAATTATTTTTCAGCGTACTTTTTACTTTTACTCATTACATTTTTACACAATTATCTGTACTTTCTACTCACTGCATTTTTTAAAAAGGTAAGAAGTAGAAAGTCGTTACTCCTATTTTATTC
>NW_013952825.1:180067-182428 GCF_001266775.1 Austrofundulus limnaeus
GCAGTAAACAGGAAGTGGAAGGGAGGATCGTGGCAAGAATTTTACTGGAAATATGTCATTAATGACCGTGGCATATAGGCTATTGGGTTTAGGTTAGTTTTAGGGTCAGGTAGGTACCTGTGAGGTTAGTCTTAGGGGTTGTGGTCAGAGTTAGGCTGTAGAAATGTAATGGAAGTCAATGGAATGTCCCCACAAGGATAGAGAGACATAGTGTGTGTGTGCGTGCTAACCGTGTGGAGGAGGCCGGTTCAGTGGTTTGTCTCTGCATGCGCTGCGTGCGGCGCAGGAAGTGCTCCCTCATGGAGAGCTGCACATCAGTGGGGATGTCAGGAGAGGTGTGGCTTATCTTCACCGCCGCTTCCAGGAAACCAGTCGAGCCCATGGGGTCCTTCACCTTCTCTGTCGCCATGGAGACTATCGGCTGTTGGGGAATGGGCAGCGGGACAGGCGGCTGGAGCGGGCAGTGCTGTGGGCTACAGTCCGGGCTGAGAGATGGACTGGGGATGTGGGCCTTTGTCCGCCACGGTACCCAGCACAGCCTCCAGGAGACCAGTGTAAGAAGACCCAGCAGAGTCAGGCCGCACACCAGAAACACACCCAGCACCAGGCCAAAGGAAGCGTCTGTCGGCGAGCCGCAGGGACCAGAACCAGACAATATGGCCAAACAGATGGTGATAACAAGGGTGAGGGAGGAAACACAGAGAGGAGGAGAGTGGATTAGAACAGCCTGCTGCTGTATCACTGCTTCCTATAGAACACTTAAAAACACAGAGATGTGCATCATAAATATTACATTAACCTCCATTAGTTCAGTCCAGGGAGAAGCAAAGTGTGGTAGTGTAAACAATTCAAACACAAGCAAAACCTGACATCATACCGCCTGTAAAGGTAATTAGAGTGAGACAAAAGATTAATAAATCAACACAAAGGCTGTGTGAACAGGAGGACACCTGGGAACAGGATCAGACACTTTCCTTCAGGGACGTCTCTTTTACGGAGCCGAAAACTCATTTCTGTTCTGACTCCTGAGGAACACAAAAAACTGGAGACGCACCAAGAATGCTGACGAGAAYTCTGCAAGGGTTCACAGGGACCAATAAAATGTATAATATATACCAGTTTTACCTTTTTATTTAAATAAATGCTTCACCGTGATGCTTTGAGCCTTTTGCACTGAATTCAATTAGAACAAATGTGCTCCAGTTTTCCTTTTAGACTGAAAACTTCCACACAGTTACATCCTGAGGACAGACACAAACTACAGGCTGCTCCACCTTTTCTCATGAAACTGAAACATCATCACTTATGAAAATGAAAACCTGCTGATGAGTTTTAAATTACACTTTAGAAAACTGGGTTTAGTTGGATTCCTGTAGAAATATATTTTAGGTTGATGTTTGTGCTTCTTTAAAACATCAGAAAATGTTTAAGATTGTTGTTGTTCACTCTTTCTGCTGTAGTTAGTGTTTGGTTTAAACCATCATCAGTGTTCATTGCCAATGCAATGCACACTACTGTGATTCGTTTCCCATCCAAGTCATCTCAACTTTGCCATGCTTCTCCTCCTGCAAACTTTGTCCTAGAGCTGCCATTGTAATTCATATCTGTAAAGCCCCTGTGCCAAATGATGGCTATGCATTTTGATGCCTGTAAAATTTATAGTATATGAAACATTAATGTTTAATGAATTGTAATGGCAGTCAATGGAGCCTTGTATTGGTCCAATACTGCCCCATGCTGTATTCAACTTGGTACTGCACCATAGTTTAATATTTAAACTCAGTAGTTCAGTGTTTACAGTAGTAATATGATTGTACTTTGATGTTTAACTATAACATTGTCTTAATACTACTCGATTGTAATATTATGCATTTTTGTGTCAATAATTGTATTGGGAATGTGGCCTCTTTCTGCACACAAATAAACTAAGCCCTGCCACCACCTTCTGCCACAGCTCCATTGCTCTAATGGTCTATGTCATGGACTTTCATGTGGGAGATCAGGGTTCAAAACCCAGCTAATGCAACTTTAACAAGAAATCTCTTCAAATTTCATATTGTCACACAATTACCTTAATTACAAACACCTGCTGATGTGACAGGCCCAAGCTGGTTTAGAAAATACATTTGAACTTGGTCACAGTTCATTCTGCAAGTCCAATGCTGCAGGCAAAGCCATGCTGCAATGACATGCTACATGGCAATGCACACTTGTTTTTACATCGTAAAAACCCATGTCTAGTTCCTTTTGCATTTCCTTCTGTCAAGACCAACATTTCAAATGTTAAACCGAAGGGGATTTTGTCCTAAAAAAGCTCCACTTCTTAAATTTTTGTAGCAGTGTATGCAAGATCTATTTTAT
>NW_013952825.1:182438-184065 GCF_001266775.1 Austrofundulus limnaeus
TATGAAAATGAAAACCTGCTGATGGGTTTGAAGTTACACTTTAGAAAACTGGGTTTAGTTGGATTCCTGTAGAAATATATTTTAGGTTGATTATTCTTTAGTTTATGTCAGAACCATTCAGAGATGTTTGTGCATCTTTAAAACATCAGAAAATGTTTAAGATTGTTGTTGTTCACTCTTTCTGCTGTAGTTAGTGTTTTGTTTAAACCATCATTCATTTTGCATTTCCTTCTGTCAAGACCAACATTTCAAATGTTAAACCGAAGGGGATTTTGTCCTAAAAAAGCTCCASTTCTTAAATTTTTGTAGCAGTGTATGCAAGATCTATTTTATAAACCTTCAGTTTTACAAAATATCTTTATTTTTGAAAGAAACATTGGGATATTTCTGTTAAAGTGTCCCAGGCTGGAYCTAAAGTCAAATATTTAGAGAGAATTAGCCATTAAAATGGTCTCTAAATGTTTGTGTGGCAGAAAACTGATGAACCACTGGGATATTTTAGCTGTTTTCTAGCCTGGTAAACAAACAGCTCATTGTCCTATGCTTTGCTTCGTTCAGGCTCTGGACTCTCTGCTATTGAGAAGTGATTTTTTTTACTGGAGGTGTGGACTCTGTTGAATTTTAAAACGACTGGATTGTAACGTTTGGCTGTGACGTATGTAGTGCGCCAGCTCCACCGTGATGGAAGCTAAGCTAAGAGGCTAACCAGAAATTGCGTGCGCTGTAAAGGACTCACTAGGTTCTCCGTCTTTCCACTCTCATGTCAGTGATGTCACTTGGTCAGCTTACTTTCCGTAATATCTTTCACCTGCGTCGTATTTTCACCAGAACCCCCTCCATTTGTCACATAACACCAGTCCTACAGCAACGACACTGGCTTCCCATTAAATATCAAGATCCTCCTTCAACTGTTAACATTCAGCGGAACGCCCGCGTGCCATATTTGTTTCGTTTTATTTTGAAAAGTCTTTCTGTGTTTCTGTTCATCCTGTGTCCGTGTACAATGCATCAAAATTGAAACCTAGGCCCTCCTCTTTCGATTGACACCTCATTTGACCAACTGAGTTCAAGTATCGGCTGTCCAGAGCCAATAATATATAAGAAGTGACCAATTTCCGGTTTCCACATCCTGGACTTGATTGACAGTAGAATTGGCCAGTTAGCTCCAATCTTTGTTCTGATGCCACAGCTGTGTAGCCAAACACCGTACCTTTCATTTGGTGCATATATTGAGGAGGTGGGAACTTTATTTAGTGACGGACGAGGTAAACATGGAGGAGGTCGCCATATTTAGACAGTCTTCTACGCTAACGATGGAAGCCACGTTCACAGGAAAATGTTTTTTCCATCGTTTTTTGGCCAGTTAGCTGACTAAAGCTGCTGATAAGATAATCTACTAAAGTTTATTGGGCCTCATGCAAGAACCGTTGGTACGCACAGATTTGTTCTTAAGTTGTGCGTACGAGTGATTTAGGAGAATTTGTAACATTCACCAATGTTTTCATAGGCATGTCTTTGAAGACGGTGCGCAGCGCTGTCTTCTGAATAAATAAAAAAGATTTAACACAGTTGTTTATACATTTAGCAGCTCTTTTTATTCCACAGCTGACCTGCTAAAAATGACAGA
>NW_013952825.1:184379-185518 GCF_001266775.1 Austrofundulus limnaeus
GTATTTTACTTCAATATACTAAATACTAGTTACAGTTACAAAGAATATGACTGCTGAAGTTAAGAATTCTGATTATTAGCTTTAAAAAGAGACCAAGCTTGTGAATTTACTCTAAAGGGTTCAAAAGCAGWWCTTCATTTAATTTGTGTACTTTTTAAGGTGTTTTATGGTATTTTATGCCCGAAGGTTATAATGTAATTTGGTGAAAGCAAGGCTCTTCTGTAAGTGGGTGATGCACTCCCACAGGTGTTTTCAGAACAGAACATAAAAACGGTGCCTGACCAGCTGCAGGTGGGGCGATGACATCATCAAGTGGACAGGTGCCTCGTTCACTAATCTGAAGGTTACAGATGAGGCTAAACTTTCTCCAACCTCTGAGGAAGATTCTGGTTCTGAAACCACATCAGACCAGAGAAATCAGGCCGGAGCCCTCCAGACTCAGACATCTTTTCAGCCAAAACCTGTCCGCTGTTTAAAATAAAGATCACCGTTACCTCAGGGTGTAAAAACAGCATCTTTTACACACACTGATACACTCTGATGAACTGCTTAGAAGATAAATAACAGAGATGTTCTCAGCGCTCAGGGACTGCATCACATGTAAAAAAAGGAGTTTGTTTATGAATCACTTCTTTTATTCCTCCATTGGTTAGATTTTGTGCTTTTATCACTCAGTTTATATGACCAGTCACATGAGTAGACAAATCCGTCTGTTGTCATAAAACTCATTTATTTCCATTAACTCTCCAGTTCCTGTTGACTTCTAAATCACTTTGAATAAAAGTCTCTGCTAAGTCGAGTAATGAAATAAGTCTCTTCAAAGATTCTCACATGAAGAGAAGAGAAACATCTGATCCGATGCCAGACTGGCATGTTTCCATCACATCCAGTTCACCTTCCTCCTCTGCTCTTCAGCATCTACCTGATGCTGCACAAAGTGACTCTGAAGCAGCTTCAGCTCCTCCAACCAACAGCCTGAGGTTTGTAAAGAACAAACTACTTCCCTGCTTCATCCATGAGACCAACACATGGTGTTGGGATTATTGGGCCTCATGTAAGAACATGTTCGTATTCTTCTCCTAAATTTCTCCTACTTTTGTTCGTACAAAGGGTTCGTACGAACATGTCACGTCAGATTC